>NC_090050.1:23033744-23074668 GCF_038355195.1 Osmerus mordax
ATTGTCATTGCGTGCCCCTTTTCATTTCCTGGCTATTACTCACAACAAACATAAGCTGTTCTACGAAGCTACCATGCAGTAAGGCAAAAGGCAGTAAGAACAAAAAGTTTGAAAAAAACTAGAATCTTGTTTGTGTTATGTTGTGTGTGAAAAAAAGCTTTGTTGAAAAAGAGGTTGAAAATATAAATTAAAAAAAGTGAAGAAAATATATTATAAAAAATTTTTTTTTGTAAAGTTTAGAGAGGTTTAAAAACCATTTTCCCAAAAAGGTTTTGAAAAAAAAGTTGAGGTTGAAAATTCTTTTCTATGACGTATTGGGATGCAAACAAAGACCCCCCTGGAAATGTTGGTGATTTGTTTACTCAATGACTAAGTAGGGATTTGTTTACGTCTCCGGCACGTCAGATGACCTGTTCTTCTCGTAGCGTATGCGGTGTGCCTGTCTGATCCTGGGTGCAGTGGGGTGTTCCTGTCTGATCCTGGGTGCTGTGGGGTGTTCCTGTCTGATCCTGGGTGCTGTGGGGTGTTCCTGTCTGATCCTGGGTGCTGTGGGGTGTTCCTGTCTGATCCTGGGTGCTGTGGGGTGTTCCTGTCTGATCCTGGGTGCTGTGGGGTGTTCCTGTCTGATCCTGGGTGCTGTGGGGTGTTCCTGTCTGATCCTGGGTGCTGTGGGGTGTTCCTGTCTGATCCTGGGTGCTGTGGGGTGTTCCTGTCTGATCCTGGGTGCTGTGGGGTGTTCCTGTCTGATCCTGGGTGCTGTGGGGTGTTCCTGTCTGATCCTGGGTGCTGTGGGGTGTTCCTGTCTGATCCTGGGTGCTGTGGGGTGTTCCTGTCTGATCCTGGGTGCTGTGGGGTGTTCCTGTCTGATCCTGGGTGCAGTGGGGTGTTCCTGTCTGATCCTGGGTGCTGTGGGGTGTTCCTGTCTGATCCTGGGTGCTGTGGGGTGTTCCTGTCTGATCCTGGGTGCTGTGGGGTGTTCCTGTCTGATCCTGGGTGCTGTGGGGTGTTCCTGTCTGATCCTGGGTGCTGTGGGGTGTTCCTGTCTGATCCTGGGTGCTGTGGGGTGTTCCTGTCTGATCCTGGGTGCTGTGGGGTGTTCCTGTCTGATCCTGGGTGCTGTGGGGTGTTCCTGTCTGATCCTGGGTGCTGTGGGGTCTGGGGCCGGCAGGTTGTTCAGCGTGGTTCTGGAGCTTCTGACCAAAGAGGAGGAGAAGGAGGAGGTGGAGGAGGTCCTGGCCGTGCACCCCTCCATGCACGGCCACGCCGGGAAGTCAGGAGGCTTCGACGTCAAGGCCCTGAGAGCCTTCCGCGTGCTGCGCCCCCTGCGGCTGGTCTCAGGAGTGCCCAGTGAGTGATGCCACACACACACACATTTACATTACATTTAGCAGACGCTCTTATCCAGAGCGACTTACAGTAAGTACAGGGACATTCCCCCGAGTCAAGTAGGGTGAAGTGCCTTGCACAAAGACACAACATCATTTTACACGGCTCGGGAATCGAACCAGCAGCCTTATGATTACTAGCCAGATTCCCTAACCGCTCAGCCACCTGACTCCCCACACACACACTGTCCCACACGTAAAAGGTGATCCTTCCACTTTGCACCCCTGACACCCTCCCTCCCACTGTCACCTAACCTTAAAGGGTGACCCTTCAACTCTGATCCCCCCCAACTCTGCTCCACCCCGAACCCCCCCCACCCCCATCCCCCCCTCTCCGTTCCCTCTCCCCCAGAAACAGCTGTTTCCCTTCCAGTGTTCAGTTCCAGACTCGTCCTGGAAAGAACAGCATCTGGCTCCATGACACTAATGAGTTCTTCATGTAGGCCCGTAGATTCTCCAGGAAAGAGGGGGGGTTGCGGGGCATGGTGGGGGGGTTGAGGGGGTGAAACAAAAGACAAAGCATCATCAGATACTCTAATAGACCCTGATTTGGAAGGGAAGCTCTTTTCATCCCCTTCATCTTTCTGAGTGTCTCTCTGTAGGTATCACATGTTCCTAACCTAGTGTGAGCCCAGGACACCTCCACATGCCACACAACACACACATGTATGCAATTGAACCACTCAAAATCATCCCTTACCTGGGATAGTATTCTGTTTTGCCAACTGTGTGTGTGTGTGTTCTCCTGCTGCTGCTAGGTTTGCAGGTGGTGTTGAACTCCATCATTAAAGCCATGGTACCTCTCCTTCACATCGCCCTCCTGGTCCTCTTCGTCATCATCATCTACGCCATCATCGGACTGGAGCTCTTCATCGGCAAGATGCACGCCACCTGCTACATGCCCGGCTCAGGTACTGGACACTGTGTGTGTGTGTGTATGCAGACCCACTGTACCATCACTATCACTGGACACTGTGTGTGTGTGTGTGTGCGTGTATGCAGACCCACTGTACCATCACTATCACCTTGTTCTGCCTCCCTCACTTTCTTTTTCTCTCTGCCTTTCTAACTCTCTCCCCCCCAATCTCTCTCCCCCCCCCCTCCCCATCTCTCCTCAGACAAGATAGCGGAGGAGGAGCCCGCTCCGTGTGCTATCTCTGGTCACGGGCGCCAGTGCCCCATGAACGGCACCGAGTGCCGGGAGGGCTGGCACGGCCCCAACGGCGGCATCACCAACTTCGACAACTTCCTGTTCGCCATGCTGACAGTGTTCCAGTGCATCACCATGGAGGGCTGGACCGACGTCCTCTACTGGGTGAGGGCCCCCCCACCCCCATGCCCCCCCACCCCCATGCCCCCCCACCCCCATGCCCCCCCCCCTCCACCATGCCCCCCCTCCACCGTGCCCCCCTCCACCCAGGCCCCCCCCCCCACCATTCCCCCCCTGCATGCCTTCTGAGAACCCTTCATACTCTTTACCTGAGTCGGCGGCAGCAGGAGTGTCTGTGCTTGTAGCACAGCTAGGCTGTTCCACGGCTAGGCTGTGCCACGGCTAGGCTGTTCCACGGCTAGGCTGTGCCACGGCTAGGCTGTTCCACGGCTAGGCTGTGCCACGGCTAGGCTGTGCCACGGCTAGGCTGTGCCACGGCTAGGCTGTACCACGGCTAGGCTGTTCCACGGCTAGGCTGTGCCACGGCTAGGCTGTTCCACGGCTAAGCTGTTCCACGGCTAGGCTGTGCCACGGCTAGGCTGTTCCACGGCTAGGCTGTGCCACGGCTAGGCTGTGCCACGGCTAGGCTGTACCACGGCTAGGCTGTTCCACGGCTAGGCTGTACCACGGCTAGGCTGTTCCACAGCTAGCAGCTTAGCTGCTCCCTCTCCTGTAATGCTCTTACCCCGCTCCACCTCCCTGAAGGCTCCGCACGCTCTCCTCCCCAGCCCTGACGCAGTCCCTTGTCTCTTTCCCTACGTCAACACTGGCCTTCATTCTGTCCTTCACTATGACCTGTGTTTATTTCTCCTTTTCTTTCTTCATCTCTCTCTCTCCCGCTCCTCTTCTCTGGCGCGCTGGGCCACCCTCAGATGAACGACGCCATGGGGTTGGAGCTGCCTTGGGTCTACTTTGTCAGTCTGGTCATATTCGGATCGTTCTTTGTTCTTAACCTGGTTCTGGGTGTGTTGAGCGGGTAAGACTGCTGTCTCTCACCTCTCCTGACAGAGTCCCCTCCTCCCTCTCCTCCTCCCCCTCCCCCTCCTTCCCCTCCTCCCCCTCCTCCCCCTCCTCCCCCTCCTCCCCTCCTCCCTCTCCTCATCCTCCCTCTCCTCCTCCCCCTCCCCCTCCTCCCCCTCCCCCTCCTCCCCCTCCTCCCCCTCCTCCCCCTCCTCCCCTCCTCCCTCTCCTCATCCTCCCTCTCCTCATCCTCCCTCTCCCCCTCCTCCTCCCCCTCCCCCTCTCCTCCTCCCCCTCTCCCTCTCCTCCTCCTCCCTCTCCTCCTCATCCTCGTCCTCTCGTCCTCCCCCTCTCCCCCTTCCCCTCTCCTCCTCCCCCTCCTCCTCCCTCTCCTCCTTCTCCTCCCTCTCCTCCTCCTCCTCTCTCTCCTCCTCCTCCTCCTCCCACTCCATCTGTTCATTGGACTTACTAACTGACCAGGACCTGTTAACTAACGCTTACTACATGCACCTGGATCTGAAGTGTTGCCAAACAAGAGTCCTGTGTCAGTTTGAGGCTAGCACACCAGAGTGTGTGTGTGTGCAGGTGAGGAGGCTGGTGACCAGAGTGTGTGTGTGAGAGTGTGTGTGTGACTGTGTGTGTGTGTGAGTGAGAGAGAGAGAGAGAGAGAGAGAGAAAGAGAAAGATGCAGGTTATAGTGGCTCTCTGGCACCTCCTGGGTCTGTGTTGGTTAGCTGTAACTGATTTAACTACTTGTACTCTCTGTGAATTCTATTATTGTTGCTTGCTTTGCTCCATGTACACTCTGGGCACTTTGGAGGATCATGTCGTTTAATTGTAACTTGTTTAACTACATGCTCTTCTGGTTCTACCCATTGGCTCTTATTTGCTCTTCACAATGTATGCTTCATGTTTTGGCTACCCACATTGTTTTTGGGGTGATCTCGTTGTTCATGATCATTGACCTGTACACCCTTTGCTCTGTCTTGTAAGTCGCTTTGGATAAAAGCGTTGGCTAAATGACAAAATGTAAATGTGATTGTAAAGTGGCTAATAACTTGGCCGCCCCTCCAGGTCAACGATGCCATCGGATTCGGCACCCCCGCCATCTATTTCGTTAGTCTGATCATACTGGGCTCGTTTTTCGTGCTTAACCTTGTGCTGGGTGTCCTCAGTGGGTAAGAGACCAAGGGTGCTGTGGGCAACTGCCGTGTGTGTGTGTGTGTGTGTGTGAGGGAAAGTGAGTGAATGTTTGCATGACGGCTTGTATGTGAGACCTTGCAGCATTTTGTGTGTGTGTGTGGGATGAAGATAAGATTGACTTGGCATGGTTTGCTGTGTGCTGTGTGGGGTACAGGTTAGCTGTGTGGGGTACAGGTTAGCTGTGTGGGATACGGGTTAGCTGTGTGGGGTACAGGTTAGCTGTGTGGGGTACAGGTTAGCTGTGTGGGGTACGGGTTAGCTGTGTGGGGTATGGGTTAGCTGTGTGGGGTACGGGTTAGCTGTGTGGGGTACGGGTTAGCTGTGTAGGCTACAGGTTAGCTGTGTGGGGTATGGGTTAGCTGTGTGGGGTACGGGTTAGCTGTGTGGGGTACAGGTTAGCTGTGTGGGGTACAGGTTAGCTGTGTGGGGTACGGGTTAGCTGTGTGGGGTACAGGTTAGCTGTGTGGGGTACAGGTTAGCTGTGTGGGGTACAGGTTAGCTGTGTGGGGTACGGGTTAGCTGTGTGGGGTACAGGTTAGCTGTGTGGGGTACAGGTTAAGGGTAACGTGAGCCTGTTTGCCTCAGTGTCAGTACTGTCCTTCCCAGGACTGTGGGAACCTTTGGGGACACTTATGGGTACAGTAGACACATCACCTCTGGTGTCTGTGAGGGTACAGTACACACATCACCTCTTGTGTCTGGAGTCAGGTGGCTGAGCGGTTAGGGAAGCGGGCTAGTAATCTGAAGGTTGCCAGTTCGATTCCAGGCCGTGCCAAATGACGTTGTGTCCTTGGGCAAGGCACTTCACCCTACAGTGCCTCGGGGAGAATGTCCCTGTACTTACTGTAAGTCGCTCTGGATAAGAGCGTCTGCTAAAAGTGTGCATACTAGATCATCTAGCCTCCCTGAAGCAAGGGGCTGCTCAGACACACACAGGACACAGGACACAGGACACAGGACACAGGACACAGGACACAGGACACAGGACACAGGACACAGGACACAGGACACAGGACACAGGACACAGGACACAGGACACAGGACACAGGACACAGGACACAGGACACAGGGCACAGGACACAGGACACAGGACACAGGACACAGGACACAGGGCACAGGACACAGGACACAGGACACAGGACACAGGGCACAGGACACAGGACACAGGACACAGGGCACAGGACACAGGACACAGGACACAGGACACAGGACACAGGGCACAGGGCACAGGGCACAGGACACAGGACACAGGACACAGGGCACAGGGCACAGGACACAGGACACAGGACACAGGACACAGGGCACAGGACACAGGACACAGGGCACAGGGCACAGGACACAGGACACAGGACACAGGACACAGGACACAGGACACAGGGCACAGGACACAGGACACAGGACACAGGACACAGGACACAGGACACAGGGCACAGGGCACAGGACACAGGACACAGGACACAGGGCACAGGGCACAGGGCACAGGACACAGGACACAGGGCACAGGGCACAGGACACAGGACACAGGACACAGGACACAGGACACAGGGCACAGGACACAGGACACAGGACACAGGACACAGGACACAGGGCACAGGACACAGGACACAGGGCACAGGACACAGGACACAGGACACAGGACACAGGACACAGGACACAGGACACAGGACACAGGGCACAGGACACAGGACACAGGACACAGCGCACAGGGCACAGGACACAGGACACAGGACACAGGACACAGCACACAGGACACAGGACACAGCACACAGGGCACAGGACACAGGACACAGGACACAGGACACAGCACACAGGACACAGGACACAGCACACAGGACACAGGGCACAGGACACAGGACACAGGACACAGGGCACAGGACACAGGACACAGGACACAGGACACAGGACACAGGGCACAGGACACAGGACACAGGACACAGGACACAGGACACAGGACACAGGACACAGGACACAGCACACAGGACACAGGACACAGGACACAGGACACAGGACACAGGACACAGGGCACAGGACACAGGACACAGCACACAGCACACAGGACACAGGGCACAGGACACAGGACACAGGGCACAGGACACAGGACACAGCACACAGCACACAGGACACAGGGCACAGGACACAGGACACAGGACACAGGACACAGCGCACAGGACACAGGACACAGGGCACAGGACACAGGACACAGGACACAGGGCACAGGACACAGGACACAGGACACAGGCAGGGCTGGATGCTGATAGGACACTTCCTGTCTAACCACCAGTATGACCTCCGCTGACCTCCCCGCCTTCCTCCTTCTCTGTGGTGGTGGATAAGTCAACCCCCCCCCCCACACACACACACATGCACACACACACACACACCACTCACACACACACACGCACACACATACACCACAGACCCACCCGGCATCCTGTGAGAGAGAGAGAAATTAATCTTATTCCTCGCCCTTCACTCCATCTCCTCTCCTACTAAGCTCACTTGGTTTCTCCCTCCCTCCCTCCCTCCCTCCCTCCCTCCCTCCCTCCCTCCCTCCCTCCCTCCCTCCCTCCCTCCCTCCCTCCCTCCCTCCCTCCCTCCCTCCCTCCCTCCCTCCCTCCCTCCCTCTCTCTCTCTACAATATACAGCATATAGCATCTCTCTCCCTCTCTTTCTCTCTCTCTCTCTCTCTCTCTCTCTCTCTCTCTCTCTCTCTCACCCCCCTTCTCTTTACCATATACAGCATATAGCATCTCTCTCCCTCTCTTTCTCTCTCTCTCTCTCTCTCTCTCTCTCTCTCTCTCTCTCTCTCTCTTTCTCTCTCTCTCACCCCCCTTTTCTCTACAATATACAGCATATAGCATCTCTCTCCCTCTCTCTCTCTGCAGTATTTTCCTCTTCCTCCCTCTCTTTCTCCAACACTTCAGTTTCGCTTCCCCGCATCCTCTCAGCTGCGTGCTGTGGGGGCGGGGTGTTGTTAGCGCCAGGAGAACTCTGGATATCCAGCTATCCAGGTCCCCTCCCTCAGCTCTCCAGAGCAGCTATCCAGGTCCCCTCCCTCAGCTCTCCAGAGCAGCTATCCAGGTCCCCTCCCTCAGCTCTCCAGAGCAGCTATCCAGGTCCCCTCCCTCAGCTCTCCAGAGCAGCTATCCAGGTTCCCCTCCCTCAGCTCTCCAGAGCAGCTATCCAGGTTCCCCTCCCTCAGCTCTCCAGAGCAGCTATCCAGGTCCCCTCCCTCAGCTCTCCAGAGCAGCTATCCAGGTTCCCCTCCCTCAGCTCTCCAGAGCAGCTATCCAGGTCCCCTCCCTCAGCTCTCCAGAGCAGCTATCCAGAGCACAGGCCAGGGGAGTGCCCTGTTGTTGAACTTCCATTAACTCGAGCGGGAAAAAATGGCACTGTTTTTAAAGGGTTGGACATCACTTGTTGTGACAGATCTACGACCAAAATATTCAAATGATTACTTTCATCTCCGGCAGTTTCAACAATGTAATTGCGACTGTAACATTTGATAAACTGGACAAAATGTTGTGTGACGTTTCGTCATTGAAAAGTGTACCCCTCCTTCCAGTGGCTCAGAAAAGACAACCAGAAATAGTTTACATAATGTTAGTAGTATAACATTGAATATATGTATTGTGTATATTTGTATGTCGATATGTCTTTATGCTTTGTAAGTATTGCATAATCTATGAATGTACCTGATGTGCTGTGACTCCAGTAAACACACCTGTGTGTGTGTGTGTCCGTGTGTGTGTGTGTGTGTCCGTGTGTGTGTGTTACGCCGTCCCTCACCCAGAGAGTTCTCCAAGGAGCGTGAGAAGGCGAAGGCTCGCGGAGACTTCCAGAAGCTGCGTGAGAAGCAGCAGCTGGAGGAGGATCTGAAGGGCTACCTGGACTGGATCACCCAGGCAGAGGACATCGACCCTGAGAACGAGGACGAGGCAGACGAGGACGGCAAGCGCAACCGTAAGCCTGCACACACACACACACACACACACACACACACACACACACACAGAGACACATACACACACACACACAGAGACACGTACACACTCACACACAATCCTGTCGTAGGAGTGACTTCTAACTGTGTTTTTCCCAGTGTTACACTGAACATAAGACACACCTGCTGTAACCCTGGACACTTTAGCTGTGTCGATGTGTTTCAAACCTCCAGAGAGTGTACATTATTTCTGTCCTGTGTAGCTTCTAGCACCACCTGCTTAGATATATTATTCAGAGCTGTACACACACACACACACACACACACAGCATGGTGTACCATGTATTTGCAGACCACGGAGCCCTCTGTAATCTGAGTTGGCACAGTGAGATGAAGCCAAAAGATCAAGGGTGTTAGAGAGAACAAAACAAGTTACAGTAACAACTGTCTGTGTTGGTGCTGAACTGTCAGGTGATTACACTCTGGTCCCTCCTACACACACACACACACACACAAGTTACAGTACACAAGTTACACACAAAAGTTACAGTAACTGTTTGAATTCCTGTGATAGGGCGTGAGAAAAAACGTCCAGGTTTTCAGGTCTAGGGCAGGGCGGTGCGCGTTGAGCTCTGTGTGTGTACCGTTTGGGTTTGTCTGAGGATGGAGAAAAGGATAAATCATATTACTTGAGCAGAAGAAAGACTGTAATCCAAATCCTCTTTATATAAGCAGCACATGATGCAGAACAGTGAACGTTCCACTGCCGCACCGTGGAGTGTGAGGAAAACCATCCCTCCCCTCGTCTCCTCCTCCTCCCTCTCTCGTTCTCTCCCCCTCCCTCTCTCCCTCTATCTCTCCTCCTCTCCTCCCTTACCAAGCGGACCATCTCAGAGACCCCCCCTCCCCCCTCACAGTACACTGTAACATCAGAGTGTCGTACCTACACCTCAACGCAGGGCAGCACAACTGGACGGGGATAAAGAACCCAAAGGGAGTCAGATGGCTGAGCGGTTAGGGAATCGGGCTAGTAATCTGAAGGTTGCCAGTTCGATTCCCGGTCATGCCAACTGACGTTGTGTCCTTGGGCAAGGCACTTCACCCTACTTGCCTCGGGGGGAATGTCCCTGTACTTACTGTAAGTCGCTCTGTATAAGAGCGTCTGCTAAATGACTAAATGTAAATAAAGGAAGTGACCTCATGGGATATTTAAGGGGCGGGTCCAATACAGGTTCAGCAGTCTCATAGAGGCCGCTCGCCCCTCTCCCCCCCACGATGCTTAACTGTGTCTGGTGTCCGGGACACAAGGCTCTCTATGCTAACATGAAACATGTTCAATGCCTTAATGTGCGTGGCGGCATGCTAGCATGGAGACAGCCCTCTTCTCCCAGTCAACAGACGCTCCAGCGCGTGACTAACCAGCTCTCCATCTTCCTCTTCTGCTCCTCTCCAGTGTCCATGTGGCTAGCGCTGTTCGTGACATTTGCTGTTGTTGTTGTACTGTTGTTGTTGTTCTGTTGTTGTTCTGTTGTTGTTGTTCTGTTGTGGTGCTCTCTGTGCTCTAACCCGTCTTGATAGAAGCCCATTCTCGCCCCCCCTCCCCTCCCATGTCTCCCGGCTGTGTGCTGCTGACTGTGTGAATGCATGGGCTTGCATGCCTCACACGTGAAGGGGTGACTCTGGCTGACCTCACAGAGAAGAAGAAAGGAAGGTTTGGGTGGTTCAGCCAGTCCTCCGACACTCATGGTAAATTCCCCAGTTTCCCTTCAGAAGGTGTGTGTCAGAGAGAGAGAATGAGAGAGAGAGAATGAGAGAGAGAGAGAGAGAGAGAGAGAGAGAGAGAGAGAGAGAGAGAGAGAAGAAGAAGACCAAGTGAAAGAGGGAAAAAAGGACGAATGAAAGAAGAAAAGTATTAGTTTGATAGGGCTGTGTGTGTATTTGTAAGCCAGTGTGTACCTAATGACTTATGCATAGCCCCAATGTACACCCCCCCTCCCCTTCCCCGGCGTTTGTGCAGTGCTATCGTGATTGACCCCTATGTTTCAGCATCACAATCTCTCCAATCTTTGCTTTCTTTTCCTTTCATTCTTTTTTGGGTTCTTTCTCTCTGTTCGATAAACCCTTCACCCCCTGGGGGCCCTCTCTCCTGCTGTTTCAGACTGAATGAGTCCAGACTTTATTAATATGCCTCCGCCCCTCCCTCCCTCGCTCGCTGGCGGAGTCAGACAAGGAGCAGAGTAGCAGAAGCACACACACACACAGCGCCGGGGTCTGATAGCAGACACTCCAGTCCTCTCCCTCCACGCCCCACAGGGCTCAGTGTGAACAGCCAAACGGGGCTAAACCCAGATCACCACAACTCCACCAGTCAGCAGGATTTCCAGAAAGAGAGAGAGAGAGAGCACTTTTACGACTCCCGAATCAAAGCTAACAAATAACGTGGAAGTAGCTGTGTGTGTGTGAGCACGTGTGAGGGTGTGTGTGTGTGAGCGTGTGTGTGTGTGAGCGCGTGTGAGTGTGTGTGTGTGTGTGAGCGTGTGTGAGCGTGTGTGTGCGTGTGAGCGAGCGTGTGTGTGTGTCCTGAAAGACTGTTCTCTCACAGGGAACGTTGCCATGTTCCTTGGAGGTTTGGGTTAGTGCAGAGGCTCCTCACATGATCTGTGCTGACCTTGGTGACCTTGGTGATTAACTGACATTATGAGAGTAACAAGACAAACGAACACACATAATGACAAAGACAGTAGATACCAAAGCAGACTTTAGGGTGGGGAAATATGGCGGTGTTTCAAGGTTAGGTCTAGCTAGACCCACCATCCTAGTGTCTGTGTCTGATGCTGTTTGGATGGCTGCTGGGAAACATCTCAGACAGTGGTGTATTTCAGTTATTTTTGTTGTGTCTCTAAAAAAGGGATTTCTCTGAAATACCTGGCGTGATGCTGATCTTCATTTCTGTTTCGCTGACGGACGGATGATGTTTCTGTTCTCTGGGCTGTGCGCTGATGTGTGTGTGTGTGTGTCTGCCTGTGTGTGTGTGTATGCCTGTGTGTGTGTGTATGCCTGTGTGTGTGTGTATGCCTGTGTGTGTGTGTCTGCCTGTGTGTGTGTGTCTGCCTATGTGTGTGTGTGTCTGCCTGTGTGTGTGCGTGTGTGCGTGTGTATGCCTGTGTGTGTGTGTATGCCTGTGTGTGTGTGTCTGTCTGTGTGTGTGTGTGTGTCTGCCTGTGTGTGTGCGTGTGTGTGTGTGTATGCCTGTGTGTGTGTGTGTGTCTGCCTGTGTGTGTGTGTATGCCTGTGTGTGTGTGTGTATGCCTGCGTGTGTGCGTGTGTGTGTGTATGCCTGTGTGTGTGTGTATGCCTGTGTTTGTGTGTCTGCCTGTGTGTGTGTGTATGCCTGTGTGTGTGTGTGCCTGTGTGTGTGTGTGCCTGTGTGTGTGTGTGTGCCTGTGTGTGTGTGTGTCTGTCTGTGTGTGTGCGTGTGTGTGTGTGTGGCGTTGGAGGCACGTCTTGGCGGCTCTGTGTGTGTGTGTGATGTGTTCTCTGTGTGTGTGTGTGTGATGTGTTCTCTGTGTGTGTGTGTGTGATGTGTTCTCTGTGTGCCGTTCCAGCGAGCATTCCGGCCAGCGAGACCGAGTCTGTGAACACGGAGCACGTGAACGGGGAGGATGAGAAGACGCCGTGCTGCGGACCCACATGGTGCGCCTGCACACACACACACTCCTACAACACACACTCCTACAACACACACTCCTGCAACACACACACTCCTACAACACACACTCCTACAACACACACACTCCTACAACACACACACACTCCTACAACACACACTCCTACAACACACACACACTCCTACAACACACACTCCTACAACACACACATACACACACCTATATACAAAACACACACACATACACACAAATTCATCTTTTATCTGGCAAATAAATTCACACAAACAAGGAATTTACTGTGGAAGGAAGGTGCATACGATAAACATACAAGGTCAAATGAACAACAGTTCTAAATAATTCTAAGGCAGGACTAGAACCACTGACTAACTAGGAGTCGAGCAGGATCTCTGTCATCCTACTGTTGGACATTAACGATGAGTCAAGTAGCACGTAGCTTTATGTTAGCGCTCGGACTTCACGTTCTCCAATGACGTGCTTCTCATCCAACCAAGTCAGCCCTGCTGTTATCTGCCTCTCGCAAATTTTTTAACTTCAAACCGTGAAGTGCTCTGACCATTACTTTATGTAAAAAAAAAAACTAAAAGTAGATTCAACTTCTGTGCTGTTTCACCTGTCCACCTGTTTCACCTGTCCACCTGTTTCACCTGTCCACCTATTTCATTTCACCTGTCCACCTGTTTCACCTGTCCACCTATTTCACCTGTCCACCTATTTCACCTGTCCACCTGTTTCACCTGTCCACCTGTTTCACCTGTCCACCTATTTCACCTGTCCACCTATTTCACCTGTCCACCTGTTTCACCTGTCCACCTGTTTCACCTGTCCACCTGTTTCACCTGTCCACCTATTTCACCTGTCCACCTGTTTCACCTGTCCACCTGTTTCACCTGTCCACCTGTTTCACCTGTCTACCTGTTTCACCTGTCCACCTGTTTCACCTGTCTACCTGTTTCACCTGTCCACCTGTTTCACCTGTCCACCTGTTTCACCTGTCCACCTGTTTCACCTGTCTACCTGTTTCACCTGTCCACCTGTTTCACCTGTCCACCTGTTTCACCTGTCTACCTGTTTCACCTGTCCACCTGTTTCACCTGTCTACCTGTTTCACCTGTCCACCTGTTTCACCTGTCCACCTGTTTCACCTGTCTACCTGTTTCACCTGTCCACCTGTTTCACCTGTCTACCTGTTTCATCTTCTCTCGGCTCTTTGTTTTTGAAAGTACTTATCAATGTTTCATTCATTCTGTCCCTGAAAAGTTGAAGTCCATGAATGTCCTGTCTGTCTCTGTCCCCGAGCTACACACCGACGACACGGGATTTAAGTAAACTTTGACTACCTCTCCCGTTTCTTTTAGTCAAAAAATTTCAAAGTCAAAGTTCAGGTCAGTGACTCCTCCTGTGGACTCTGCATGCTGCCCTGCTGGCTGTCTGCTGGTTGTCTGTGTGCTGGCTGTCTGCTGGCTGCCTGCTGGCTGCCTGCTGGCTGTCTGCTGGCTGTCTGCTGGCTGCTGGCTGTCTGCTGGCTGCCTGCTGGCTGTCTGCTGGCTGCCTGCTGGCTGCCTGTTGGCTGCCTGCTGGCTGTCTGCTGGCTGCCTGCTGGCTGCCTGCTGGCTGCCTGTTGGCTGCCTGCTGGCTGCCTGTTGGCTGCCTGCTGGCTGCCTGCTGGCTGCCTGTTGGCTGCCTGCTGGCTGTCTGCTGGCTGTCTGCTGGCTGCCTGCTGGCTGCCTGTTGGCTGCCTGCTGGCTGCCTGCTGGCTGTCTGCTGTCTGCCTGCTGGCTGCCTGCTGGCTGCCTGCTGGCTGCCTGCTGGCTGTCTGCTGTCTGCCTGCTGGCTGCCTGCTGGCTGCCTGCTGGCTGCCTGCTGGCTGTCTGCTGTCTGCCTGCTGGCTGTCTGCTGGCTGCCTGCTGGCTGCCTGCTGGCTGCCTGCTGGCTGTCTGCTGGCTGCCTGCTGGCTGCCTGCTGGCTGTCTGCTGGCTGTCTGCTGGCTGTCTGCATGGGGTATCGTCTGGTACATCTGTGGCTGCCTGTCTGTCTGTGCTGTCTCTAGCTAACTCTGCTCTTGTATATGTGTTCTGCCAGACTTTTATTTTCATTCAATTAAGTTCATGCATCTAAAATATCCTTAAGAAAGCCAGCATGTTGATATTGTGTCCTAAAATAACTTTAAACAGCTTTATAATTATTTGTTTTCCGTGTGTCTTGCTCGCTCGAAAAGCCTGTTTGTCAGTCGATCTGCTGCAGCCTACAGTCATGTAACACTTTGAACCAGCCTCTCCATCACCCCCCCCCCACATGTGGAAACGCCACCCCCCCTTAAGTAGCCCCGCCCCTTTTCATCTCCATGGTAAACAATACCACTTCCCTTTACCCAGTCCCCCCCCCCACACATTTAGTCACCACGGTAACAACACCGCTTCCCCCCCCCACCCCCCCCCCCTTCAGTCGGCGCTGGCGGCGCTGGAACCGGTTCTGCAGGAGGAAATGCCGTCTGGCGGTGAAGTCGGTTCCTTTCTACTGGCTGGTCATCATCCTGGTGTTCCTCAACACCCTCACCATCTCCTCAGAGCACTACAACCAGCCCAACTGGCTCACACAGGTTCAGGGTACGCACTCTCGCACACACACACACACACACTGCTCATTAGACCCCAACACACACACACGCACTGCTCATTAGACCCCAACACACACACACGCACACACACTGCTCATTAGACCCCTCCCCAACACACACACACACACACTGCTCATTAGACCCCTCCCCAACACACACACACACACACTGCTCATTACACCCCTCCCCAACACACTCACACACACACACTCACACACACATTTGACCCCCCCCCCCCATCTCCCCAACAAGCACATACGCACACACATTGTTAATTTGAGCCCCCCCCCCCCTCTTTCTCTCCCTCCAGACAATGCCAACAAGGTGCTGCTGGCCATGTTCACGTGTGAGATGCTGGTGAAGATGTACAGCCTGGGCCTGCAGGCCTACTTCGTGTCCCTGTTCAACCGCTTCGACTGCTTCGTGGTGTGCGGCGGCATCACGGAGACCATCCTGGTGGAGCTGGAGGTCATGTCCCCCCTCGGCATCTCCGTGTTCCGCTGCGTGCGCCTGCTCAGGATCTTCAAGGTCACGCGGTACGTGTGTGTGTCGGGGTCTCTCCTGTGTGTGTGTGTGTGTGTGTGGTATCTGTGCTTGTGCAGATTTCTGTGTGTGTGTCTTTCCTGTCTGCATGGTATTTCTGTATGTGTGTTATGTTGTTTTGACGCGTGTGACTTCCCAGTGTGTGTTTGTGTATGATATTTTGGTGTGTTCGCGGGAACTTGTGTCTAAATGCGTCTAAACACCTCTCTCTCTGTTTCTCTCTCTCTGTCTCACTCTCTCTCTTTCTCTCCCTCTTTCTCTCTTTCTCTCTTTCTCTTTCCCTCTCTCTCACTCTCTCTCTCCCCCCATCTCTCCCCCCCTCTCCTCTCTCTCTCTCCCTCTCTCTCTCTCCCCTCATCTCTCCCCCCCTCTTCTCTCTCTCTCTCTCTCTCTCTCTCTCCCTCTCTCTCTCCCCCCATCTCCCCCCCCCCTCTCCTCTCTTTCTCTCTCTCTCTCTCTCTCCGTCCCTCAGTCACTGGCAGTCTCTCAGTAACCTGGTGGCCTCGCTGCTCAACTCCATGAAGTCCATCGCCTCCTTGCTCCTGCTCCTCTTCCTCTTCATCATCATCTTCTCCCTGCTGGGCATGCAGGTGTTCGGGGGGAAGTTCAACTTCGACGAGACGCAGACCAAGAGGAGCACATTTGACAACTTCCCCCAGGCCCTGCTCACTGTGTTCCAGGTGTGTGTGAGAAGCTATAAACTCCTACATTACAGTGAGCTGCAGAGTGTGTGTGTGCTACCTCTGCCGCCGGGCACTGATGAGTGTGTGGTGTGTGTGTGTGTGTGTGTCAGATCCTGACGGGCGAGGACTGGAATGCTGTGATGTACGACGGCATTATGGCGTACGGAGGGCCTTCCTCCTCAGGGATGATCGTCTGCATCTACTTCATCATCCTCTTCATCTGCGGCAACTGTATCCACCCTGCACAGGCCTGTCTCAGCGCACGTGTGTGAGCATGTGTGTGTGTGTGAGCGTGTGTGTGTGTGTGAGCGTGTGTGTGAGCGTGTGTGTGAGCGTGTGTGTGAGCGTGTGTGTGTGTGTGAGCGTGTGTGTGAGCATGTGTGTGTGTGTGAGCGTGTGTGTGAGCGTGTGTGTGTGTGTGAGTGTGTGTGTGAGCGTGTGTGCGTGTGTGTGAGCGTGTGTGTGAGCGTGTGAGTGTGTGTGTGAGCGTGTGTGTGTGTGTGAGCGTGTGTGTGAGCGTGTGTGTGTGTGTGTGAGCGTGTGTGTGTGTGTGAGCGTGTGAGCGTGTGTGCGTGTGTGTGTGAGCTGCATGTTCCTTTTTCACCCTGGTCCTCAGGTTCACTCTCCTGTATGCTGTAGCTGCCTCTTCCAACACACCTTTATTCACATTTAAGTGTCATGATCTATCTATGCACCTGTGTGGTTCTGAGCATAGTTTAGCCACCAGACCGACAAGACGCCACTTCCTGTCCTGTATAATCCTTGACCCCCCCCCCTCCCTCCCAGACATCCTGTTGAACGTCTTCTTGGCCATCGCAGTGGACAACCTGGCAGACGCTGAATCACTCAACGCCCCCAGCGACAAGAAGTAAGGGATGATGCTCTTCGAGGTGTACAATATCATCCAATAATGGACAAGGCGGACACCTCGAAGGGCATTATCCTGCTTATACCATGGTCACTTGCCGACGTTTTTTTTTTTTTTAAACATTAATTTATGTTTTCATGCATCTTGCTATAGAAATCTAATGTTTTTCAACATTAGCCAAGTCTGATATTTCTAGTCCGCTCAGCTCATAGAACCAACACCGGCTTTCCTTTGGCTGAGCTATTAGCCAGAAAGCTAGCATAGCTAACGTTATGCTAGCAAGATTCAAAGGCAATAAAATTGTGTACGGTTGAGAAACAGTAGCCTAAATATAATTTGAGAATATGTTTGACAAGAAGACTGATTAGCTAACCAGCCATGTCATTGTCCCCACATCAATATCAAGATTTTCACGAACAAAATTGAGCTAGTCGGCATGTTGTCTTGTTGGCCGCAGCCTGTCTGAAGTAGATTGACTAGCGAGGTTAATAGCGAATGGGAGGTGAGATGAGCGGTTACGTGATACTGACACAGTAAATTCCGAAAAGTAAAATTTTCCAAATAGGTTAAAATAAATATTTAAGTCACTCATTGTTGTAATTACATGTTAGCTTGTTAAAGTATTTCAACATTGTAAACGGAGGCTTTGACTGTGTCCTTGTTGTTATGGTTACTTATTTCAGACACTTTGTACAGGCTCATACTATGTAGCCAGCGCAATAATTTAGAACGGTGAACAGTGACAGTTTTGCTGGAACTACGTAGTAGGTGTCCATATATCACCTGATAACGGACACCCCTACAGCCAATAAGAATTGAGTATTCACCCAGACCATGATATAAAGGGGTCATAATCTGCTCCATAACCTGACTTAATCTGCCCTTCTAATCTAGAAGTTCTAATCTAATCCATAGCCTCGTCACGGCAAGTAATCTGATCATGTCGCCGGCACTGGAAGTTCAAGCATCAGAATGAGGTTATGGACTGTGTCAGTGGTACAGACATGTCTGTCCTACATGCTGAACGTGTGTGTGTGTTTGTGTGTTTTCTTTTCTTTCTAAAGGCCCATAAAGGAGGACGAGAAAGAAGAGGTCAGGTTCCAACCTGGTGTTGTTTTTATCCACACATGATTGATTGTGTGTGTATGTGTGTGTTTGAACAGTACATACAGTACGTGTGTGTATGTGTGGGTATAGATGAAAAAGCAGAGCTCCTGCTGTTTGTCAGTGTCTCTCATCTTGACAATCTCATATTTTCAACACAATTCAGGTCTCTTGTGTTAATCTGATGTGGTTTGTGTTCCTAGGAGGAGGAAGAGGAGAAGCAGGAAGAGGAAGCAGGTAGAGAACACGTGACGGGAACACTGCATGCAGCACGTCTGACTGCTTACCTTGGGGGTCGTTTGAGTGTTGATACTGTGTGTGTGTATTGATATCGTTTGTGTGTGTGTGTATTAATACCATGTGCGTGTGTGTGTATTGATACTGTGTGTGTGTGTGTGTGTATTGATACCGTGTGTGTGTGTATTGACACTGTGTGTGTGTATTGACACTGTGTGTGTGTGTATTGATACCGTGTGTGTGTGTGTGTATTGATACCGTGTGTGTGTATTGATACCGTGTGTGTGTGTATTGATACCGTGTGTGTGTGTGTGTGTATTGATACCGTGTATGTGTGTGTGTGCAGCAGAGGAGGAGGACCCTGAGGTCCCTGCAGGTCCGAGGCCCCCCATCTCTGAGCTCATCAAGAAGGAGAAGATCACCCCCATCCCTGAGGGCAGCGCCTTCTTCATCTTCAGCAACACCAACCCGTACGACACGCAATACACACACACTGTCTTCACATGTACTCTGTCTGTACAAGTACACCTACATATATACACACAGTATGAACACACACCTTGTCTTCACGTGTCCTCTGCAGGATCAGAGTGGGATGCCACAAGCTCATCAACCACCACATCTTCACCAACCTCATCCTGGTCTTCATCATGCTCAGCTCCGTCTCCCTGGCGGCAGAGGACCCCATACGCAACTTCTCCGCCAGGAACATCGTAAGTTCAGCCCCCCCCTCCCTGCAGCCCCTCCCCCCTCCCAGAAGCCCCTCCCCCCCTCCCTGCAGCCCCTCCCCCCTCCCAGAAGCCCCTCCCCCCCTCCCTGCAGCCCCTCCCCCCGTCCCAGAAGCCCCTCCCCCCCTCCCAGAAGCCTACCCCCCCTCCCACAAGCCTACCCTCCCTCACAGAAGCCCCTCCCCCCCTCCCTGCAGCCCCTCCCCCCTCCCAGAAGCCCCTCCCCCCCTCCCTGCAGCCCCTCCCCCCTCCCAGAAGCCCCTCCCCCCCTCCCTGCAGCCCCTCCCCCCGTCCCAGAAGCCCCTCCCCCCCTCCCAGAAGCCCCTCCCCCCCTCCCAGAAGCCCCTCCCCCCCTCCCTGCAGCCCCTCCCCCCGTCCCAGAAGCCCCTCCCCCCCTCCCAGAAGCCTACCCTCCCTCACAGAAGCCCCTCCCCCCCACGCAATCAGGCTCCGTCCAGGAGCTGGGCTAGGCCTGTTTTATTGGACTGTAGTTACCTTAGATTAATGTTAACAAGCTACTGATTTTCAAATATTACAAACTTGTAGGGTTTTGTGATTTTTCTGTTTTAAAGAAAACTTTGTTCAGCAGGGTTTTTAGAGAGTAACATGGTGAGAGAGATGTAATTTAACAGAATAATGTTCTAACAGTAATGCATTTCTATGGAATGATGTGGTCAAAGCAGTGTATTTTTGTAGAACAATGTCTAATAGTAAACGACTTTGATATAGAGCTGGAACGTAGTGGTAATGGTACAATGATAATTATTCCTCCTGATTTTCCTCCCATGCTCCATTGACAGACACTCAAACACGTTAAAGTTCAGCTAAGCTACTGGGACTGGCACTGTCAGGCCAAATAGTGTCCTAGGGCCAAATTGGGAATGTTGAACGAGTGAAAACTTTAAATCGTAGAGTAGAATAAACTGGTTTAAATAAGCCTAAATACAAAACTTCCTACGTAGTAACCAGTATAGCAACCATGACAGTTTCTTGCTAGCACTCGTAAATATCTCAGGAACCATGACAGTTTCTTGCTAGCACTCGTAAATATCTCAGGAATTTAAGGTCGGCATAGCGATGGACGCGTCCTTGCATCGGAACGGCATTGTGACATCAGGTAGGACAGTATTTGGCCCTAGGACACTATTTGGCCTGACAGCACCATCAGACCATTGTGATTAGTTGATCATTGTGAACAAGTCATCTCTTCTACCCACCTTTTGGTATCAAAGAACCAACATAAAAGTGATTGACGGGCGCTGAGTAAACAAAGACACAAAGCTAGTTTATTTATGGATACCTTCCACGCTCTCTCCCGCCCAAGTCTCTTCCCTTCTACAAATGACTGCACTGTGCTTTTGATGACTGTTAAACATGTACATTGCTCTTTGCAGATACTTGGTTACTTTGACTATGCCTTCACGGCTATCTTTACTGTTGAGATCCTGTTGAAGGTAAATGTCTGTGTCCGCCCCCCCCCGCTGTAACTAACCCCCCCCCACACTTACGCTGCACACCTCTGGTTGCCTTACAGGTCCTAGGCTATGCCGATTATGTCTTCACTAGTATGTTTACATTTGAGATCGTGTTGAAGGTAACCCCTCTAATGACAACGCCAGCCTTGCTGCATTCCCTCCCTGTGTGTCACCTGCCGCTCAGATCAACCTGGCTTGTTTGTTTGCGTTTACTTGATTTTTATTTTCTTCTTCATGGCACCTCTTTTAAGAAAAGAAAAAAGGGATGAAAAAAAACATTTGAATGACCATGAGCAACATCCCACAAACTAACACCAACATTCACACTCACACTAAGAGTTGTTTAATTTACACATTTAGGAGATTATGAACAGGGAGATGGACACAAACAAAGATTTCTTTCACGTTCATGTTTGGGAAGGCAACATCGAGATTAAAAAGGTTTAGAATTTGAACAACACAACCTTGTGTCTACTACTAAAGCAAAAATGATGCAACTCTTTTGGAATGAAACAGATATCAACGGGCTTTCAGAACATTTGGCTTTGACTGAAGTTTACCTGGGAAAAAAGGGGGGAAGTCATTTGGTGAAGGGTGCAGAGCACTTGTCTCAAAAGGCTGCTCCGGTCAAATCCAACCCCATTCCTCATTCTGACCAACTGACCGCTACTCAGTTAAGAAGCCATAAAAGAGGGGGCAAAACCAACCATGGTCGCATCGAGCATGGGTCAGTCTGCTCTCCCCCTGAACCGAGTGCATCGAAATGTGGCCGTCTCGTCAGACACGCCCACCCAGACACTCCTCAGATCCGGAGTTTGGGTCTTGGGTTTGAGGGCTGTGGGTTAACAGCACCGTCTCTCAGTCTGGAGCTCCCGTTCTGACGGGGGCCCTGCATTTCCATGCACTCGGAAGACGAATCCTTTACATTTATGATTTTGAACAAGACGTCTGTTTGGCTGGTTTGTTCTCTGCCTGCTGAGAGTTTAATGAGAGTTTTCTCTGAAGTTGGGAGCTGCACACCCCCCCCCAATCCCCCTCCCCTTTTATTCTAGAACTGTTAAAGAACATAACGGAATGTGCTTTAAGAGAACGGGCCCCACATGAATGTGAGAGTAAGGGCGTTCTGCTTTCCAATGGCTCTAAACAGCGCCCCCCTCAGGTAATGACGATATCGCCCCCTCCTCCTCTGCAGCGCCGCAACAAACTGCATGTTTTCTTGCGTCCGCCCTCCTCGTAGCCCATTGTGAAAGGAATGGCTTGCTGCTACATTCATGTGTCCGGGTGCCGTGGGGTGGCGAACGACTCGGCTAGCCTTCTGTTTTACTGCTCTCAGCTCGCCACCCTGAAACCGAGTGATGACGTGTGTGTGTGTGTGTGTGTGTGTGTGTGTGTGTGTGTGAGATGAAGTTAGGGGAGTATTTCCATCTGAATATTTCAACGACTTTACTGTAGATGTTTGAGTGTTTGTGCCCGTGTTTGAAGTTGACGTGAACCGTTGCAAGTATTTTGTGTGTTATGTGTCGTTGTGTGTGTGTGTGTCTGTGTATGTCTGTATGTGTGTGTGTCAGTGTATGTCTGTATGTGTGTGTGTGTGTGTCAGTGTATGCCCGTGGCCTGATTCTCCCTCTCTAACATGCTCTGTGCTTCCCTCAGATGACTACGTACGGAGCCTTCCTCCATAAAGGAGCCTTCTGCAGGAACTACTTCAACCTGCTGGATCTGCTGGTGGTGGGGGTCTCCCTGGTGTCCTTCGGGATCCAGTAAGCAGGCAGCTCCAGTCATTCACATCCACATTATTTTATTCTCCTCTCCTGTCATCTGTTTCTCTCCCCTCTCTCTTCATAACTAAGTTTTCGTTTCTCCACTCTCTGTCAATGTCTCTCTATCAACTCTCGCAAACGCTCGCCAGCACACACACACAAACTGCAGTGTCTCTACAGAGTCTGACCTTGTTGATGACCTTGTTGATGACCTTGTTGATGACCTTGTTGATGACCTTATTGATGACCTTGGTGGTGACCCTGGTGGTGACCCTGGTGGTGACCCTGGTGGTGACCTGTGGTGACCCTGGTGGTGACCCTGGTGGTGACCCTGGTGGTGACCTGTGGTGACCCTGGTGGTGACCCTGGTGGTGACCCTGGTGGTGACCTGTGGTGACCCTGGTGGTGACCCTGGTGGTGACCATGGTGGTGACCTGTGGTGACCCTGGTGGTGACCTGTGGTGTTGTCCCCCAGGTCCTCCGCCATCTCGGTGGTGAAGATCCTGAGGGTGTTGCGTGTGCTCCGTCCCCTGAGGGCCATCAACAGAGCCAAGGGGCTCAAGGTACCTCACTCCCTCACCTAGGCAACACTCCCTCACCTAGGCAACACTACCTCACCTAGGCAACACTCCCTCACCTAGGCAACACTACCTCACCTAGGCAAAACTCCCTCACCTAGGCAACACTACCTCACCTAGGCAACACTCCCTCACCTAGGCAACACTACCTCACCTAGGCAACAATCCCTCACCTAGGCAACACTGTCCTCCTGATATAACCCACTCCCTCACCTAGGCAAAACTACCTCACCTAGGCAACACTACCTCACCTAGGCAACACTCCCTCACCTAGGCAACACTACCTCACCTAGGCAACAATCCCTCACCTAGGCAACACTGTCCTCCTGATATAACCCACTCCCTCACCTAGGCAAAACTACCTCACCTAGGCAACACTACCTCACCTAGGCAACACTCCCTCACCTAGGCAACACTGTCCTCCTGATATAACCCACTCCCTCACCTAGGCAACACTACCTCACCTAGGCAACACTGTCATCCTGCTAGAACTTCCTACCTCACCCGATAATCACCATCCCTTTGCAATTTAAGCTCACACTCTCCAACAGTGTTCTCTCTCTCCAACCTAACCTCAGCACATTACCAACAGTCTGACCTTTCACCCCTCGCAGCACGTGGTCCAGTGTGTGTTTGTGGCCATCAGGACCATCGGCAACATCATGATCGTCACCACGCTGCTGCAGTTCATGTTCGCCTGCATCGGAGTGCAGCTGTTCAAGGTCAGCAGCTCCCAGCATGCATCAGCCCCTCAGCCCTGGCCTGCACAGGCCCCGGCCTGTACTCGCTGCCCGCTCCACCACCTCCAGCCCTCTCATTCAAATATGGTTGTTTCTCCCCACAGGGGAAGTTCTATCGCTGCACAGACGAAGCCAAATCTAGCCCAGAAGAGTGCAAGTCAGTCTTCTTTATTCATGTAACCGATATAGGACATTCTGCCGTGTGTTGTGTGGTGTGCTTTCGTATAGGAGTGTTCAGAGTGTTTTACTTCCGCCTTCAGCTGTGATTTGAGGGTTTGGTTTAGGTGCAGTTCTATGAGATGAGCATATGTGAAACCCTCTGTGACATTGCTTGTAAAAAGGCTGTACAAATAATATTAGATTTGATTGGGTTTGCATTGACTACAAGTTGTGATTTGACCTCTGACCCTGCAGGGGCACCTACATCCTGTATAAGGAAGGGGATGTGAACCAGCCGGCCCTCCACAGGAGACTGTGGCACAACAGCGAGTTCAACTTCGACAACGTCCTCATGGCCATGATGGCTCTGTTCACTGTCTCCACCTTCGAGGGCTGGCCTTCGTAAGACACACACACACAGCTCTGGTCCCCACAAAGAGAGTTAAACCAGACCACACACACACATCTGTGTCACCTGTAGCCTTTTTTAAACTCCCTCCCTCTCTCTCTCTCCCCCTCTCTTTCTCCCCTCCTCTCTCTCTCTCTCTCTCTCTCTCTCTCTCTCTCTCTCTCTCTCTCTCTCCCTCTCTCTCTCTCTCTCTCTCTCTCTCTCTCTCTCTCTCTCTCTCTCTCTCTCTCTCTCTCTCTCTCTCTCTCTCCCCCTCTCTCTCTGTGTTGCAGGTTGCTGTACAAGGCCATCGACTCCAACAGGGAGAACCTGGGTCCCATCTACAACTACCGGGTGGAGATCTCCATCTTCTTCATCATCTACATCATCATCATCGCCTTCTTCATGATGAACATCTTCGTGGGCTTCGTGATTGTCACCTTCCAGGAGCAGGGAGAAAAGGAGTACAAGAACTGTGAGCTGGACAAGAACCAGGTCAGCACTTCTGTCTGTACAGTACGGGAGTGTGTGTTTGTGTTGGTGTGTGTGTTGCCCGGTTGGTGTGTGTGTGTGACGGTGTGTGTCCTGTCCCCCCCACAGCGTCAGTGTGTGGAGTACGCCCTGAAGGCCCGCCCTCTCAGAAGGTACATCCCTAAGAACCCGTACCAGTACAAGTTCTGGTACGTGGTCAACTCCACAGGCTTCGAGTACATCATGTTCGTCCTCATCATGCTCAACACCCTCTGCCTGGCTGTGCAGGTAGGAACCCCTCTCTGGAACTCCTACAGGAAGTCACATTTAATACCGTGTTTCTAGTGTAAACCCCTTTTTTCCTACCCTACCTTTACATGAACCCCTCTCTGTAACACAGGAAGTAACGTTAGTCCCCCTGTTTCTAGTGTAAAACCCTTATATATATGTTATTTATTTATTCCTCTGGTCTTTTCCTTGCTTTGTGCAGCACTACGGCCAGTCGGCTCTCTTCAACTACGTGATGGACATCCTCAACATGGTGTTCACCACCGTGTTCACCGTAGAGATGGTTCTCAAGCTCATCGCCTTCAAACCCCGGGTACACCACCTACACCACCTTCATCACCTACACCACCTTCATCACCTACACCACCTTCATCACCTACACCACCTTCATCACCTACACCACCTTCATCACATACACCACCTTCATCACCTACACCACCTTCATCACATACACCACCTTCATCACCTACACCACCTTCATCACCTACACCACCTTCATCAGCACCACTTACACTGACTGTACATAGTGCCTTTCAAGAGATGCATCAGAGACGCACACACACACACCTGCACACACACACACACCTGCACACACACACACACACCTGCACACACACACACACCTGCACACACACACACACACCTGCACACACACACACACCTGCACACACACACACACCTGCACACACACTGTGTTAGATGTACAGCACTTGACATCCACTCACTGTCCATTCCAAGAACCAATCACCTTGACTCAGACTGACTGTGTGACGTATCTACAAAGTTCAGTGCTCATGTCTCACCTAACCCCCCCCCTTCCCCCCCCCCCCCGCCCGCCCCGCCCGCCCCCCGTACAGCTGTGTGTCCAGAAAAAGGACAGGATGCTTGTAAGAAACCGAGTGGTGTGCTGTGCAGTGCTCAGACCCCTGTGTGACTCTTCCCTGTGCATGACCAGGAAAACCAATGAAACACATCCTGTTTGAACTTTACATTACATTTAATCATTTAGCAGACGCTCTTATCCAGAGCGACTTACAGTAAGTACAGGGACATTCCCCCGAGGCAAGTAGGGTGAAGTGCCTTGCCCAAGGACACAACGTCATTTGGCACGGCCGGGAATCGAACTGGCAACCTTCAGATTACTAGCCCGACTCAACACTAGTGTCTCCACCCAGCAACAACGATTACAGCACGCCCCACGGCCATAAGCCTCCCAGGAAGGAATCTTATTATTATGTGTTACGTAATGCTATTTTTGGCTGGCCCCTTTGCTTTTATTGAGTGTAGTTGCATGACAAGGTAGCGTGTTTAAAGTGCTGTCAGCAGGGTGTCCTAACGTGCTCCTCGTCCCGCCCACGTGGCCCTCTCAGGGGTACTTTGGGGACGCCTGGAATGTGTTCGACGCCATGGTTGTGATGGGCAGCATAGTAGACATTGTTCTCAGTGAGATTGATGTAAGTAAGCCGGCCAGTCACCCCCTCCTCCCTCCTCTCCAGACCTCTCTTCCCTGTCTCCAGACAATCATCCCACCCTTCCCAAACTCTGTTCTTGGGCTGTTCGGAGTCACCTGACTAGTTTCCACGGCTGCAGGGTCTGCTTTAGGCTCCTCCTCTGACCACAGAATGACTCTCTTAATCCCTCTGTTTTGATTACTCAGGTCTTAATCTCTACTTTTCTCTTTCTCTCTCTTCTCCTTCCTTGGCCCTCCCCGATCATCCTCCACACACTTCTCCTCTCCTGCACTGTCTCTCTCTCTCTTTGTCTTCTTCTGTGTTCCTGTCTCTTCTTCTTCTCTGTCTTTCTCATCCCCCCCCTTCCTTCCGTGTGGTGACTTGCGTTAACAGCACTATTTCACTGACGCGTGGAACACTTTTGACGCCTTAATAGTTGTCGGTAGCGTGGTTGACATTGCTATCACTGAAGTGAACGTAAGTACCCCCCTTCTCTCTCGTCGCCTGGGACTGAAGCCTTACAACAAAGCACTAACCCTCCAGCCTTCTGTACCTCGGAGAACTCTCCCCGTCTGAGTCCAGCCCGCTGGGTTTAACCTGGTTTAAGCACCATTTTGAGTGTCAGTTGTCACTCTAGAGCACTTCAGAAACAGCTACATCAGGATTAACCACCAGTACTTTTACAGTAAAACACCTCAAAATATATTTTACCTCGCAGACATAGATTCTAGCTGTACTAAAATAGATATTTGACCTACTTTTCTCATCAAACATGTACTTATTGACGCTGAAGTAAAACTTCCCAAGTAGGTTGTGAAATGTATATATATATATATATATATATATATATATATTGTCCACGTAACACAACACACACAACACAGAACCCACACCCACAACACACACATCACAGAACCCACACCCACAACACACACATCACAGAACACACACCCACAACACACACATCACAAACATTTAGTCATTTAGTCATTAGTCACAAACACAATAAGAGCTTAAAAATCAGTCATCAAAATGCAGTTATAAATCCCTCCCCCTAGAGCCCAAGTTAATCTAGGAATTCATTAAAGAAACCACACGATGAAAGAGTTTCTTGTTACCTGGGGAACCCTGTAACTCCTACCAGAAGGGAACTCATCAAACCAGACAAGAGGGTGTGAGGCGTCCCCCACAATTGGTATATTGTGTTCGTAGATTCAAGGTCACCCCTCATATCAGCCCAATAACTGGTCATCGGTTTTGTTCTAAGGCTTCAGTCCAACTGTCAGTGTAAGTGTGCTGTCCTGTTGGTAAAGTGATCTGTTTGCTCTCTGAATTAACCAAACCCCCTTTTCTTCTACTGTACCATGGTCCTCCCACCTCTAACCATTAACGATGTACGACAATAACCTGACACTTCCTGTCTCTGTACTGCCTACCACTGTGGGCTACATCCCTCACTAGCGCTTTGTTACGTGTTACCATGGTAATCTATAGTCTGGGTGTTGAGTGCCATGAATCCGATTGGTTGTCTAACACTTTTAACTCTTGTTCATTCTGTTTCCATAGAAACTTGTCGAGGCAAGTATGGCAACAATCCAACTCTCTTGTTGCGTGTAAATCTGTTTGGTGACAACTTTATCTTTGGGAACCCCTTCTCAGTGCTAATGGATTAGGAACTCAATTAGTCATCTAATGTTTTATCGATATGGGCTATGAAAGAACGTTTGTTCCAAGAATATGTCTGATGTAAAGCGAACAGAAGTGTGTTAAAATCTCTGAACTTAACCTAGCTTAGATGTCTTTGATTTGGAAGCGTGTTTACATTTAGTCATTTAGCAGACGCTCTTATCCAGAGCGACTTACAGTAAGTACAGGGACATTCCCCCCGAGGCAAGTAGAGTGAAGTGCCTTGCCCAAGGACACAACGACATATTGCACGGCTGGGAATCGAACTGGCAACCTTCGGATTACTAGCCCGATTCCCTAACCACTCAGCCACCTGACGCCATGTTAAATGTCAGGACATGGTAAAACAGTGGATGACTACTTCTTAAAGCGACCACAACTGTAGTTCTTTCTGCATTGCTGGTTGGGTACTGAGTTTACAAGCTAAAACCATACACTAATCAAACTACTAATGTTTCGTACGCAACATAACGAACCATGCAGTTTGCATGCAAAATACAAACATAAAAAATTATGTTTTCACACTCATTTTAGTCAATTAAGTGTCATTTTCAGGTTGACATGATATTATGTACAGTATACCGCACCAGGCGGAGCACAAACATACAAACCCAAACGAACAGAGCGTTTACTCCAGTGACTAGACGTGCTGCAGAAGGTGTTTATTGTAGATGCAGTGTGCTGTACCCTCTCTCTGCTGTGTCATCATAGCCAGGCCTCCTGCCTGCCTGTGCTCTACTTCCTGATCTCTCTGCTGTGTCATCATAGCCCAGGCCTCCTGCCTGCCTGTGCTCTACTTTCTGATCTCTCTGCTGTGTCATCATAGCCCAGGCCTCCTGCCTGCCTGTGCTCTACTTTCTGATCTCTCTGCTGTGTCATCATAGCCCAGGCCTCCTGCCTGCCTGTGCTCTACTTCCTGATCTCTCTGCTGTGTCCATCATAGCCCAGGCCTCCTGCCTGCCTGTGCTCTCCTTCCTGAGCTGCAGTGCCGTTTCTCTGGAGCCTCCATGCCTCCCTGTCTCTCCACCGTGTTTGCACTCAGTGTGGTCGTGCATGAGGGTCTTCTCCTGAAGGCTGGCGTGGACGTTTCGTCATGTGTTCAATGTTAAACAGTCGTTACGGATGCTAGATGTTCACGCATGCGTTTTCCAAGTCGTGTGTGTGTGTGTCTCGGTGTTAAGAGAGTGTGTGTGTGTGGCTGTTGATGTATACATTGTGTGTGTACGTCGTTTGATTTACGGTAATGTTTATCTGATCAGCCCGGTGTTGCTGATCTTACCGGGGCATAGTGTTTGTGGTGGTTTGATGTTGATTTGACAGGTCCTCTCACAGAGACGTCCTTGCAAAGCGTGGGTCGTCCTCGTTTCCTTAGTTCTCCTCTCGTCGCATGCTGCTGTCTCCACCATCATGTATCTAGATCACCTAGATCAGACACACCCAGCCCTGAGACCCCTCAGCTGTTGTCGCCTGATCTAGTACAGATCTCCACAGCACATTCTCGTTGATTGTGATCATCAGAGCTTGTCAGAGCCCAGCGAGCTGTTGACCCTCCCAAATGCATGCTGGGAAAAGGTCAGGTGTCCTCCATCCCCCCCTAACATCGTTACCATGTGTCCTCTCCCCCCCCCCCCCTCCATCCCCTCATAGATGGCGTATGGCCACGTCACCCCTCCGGTCAGTTCCGCCCAGGAAACCCTGTTTTGTGCAGTGTGACCCTCCTCTCTCGCCCTGCGTCCTCCCCACCACTCCCTCTCTCCCTCCACCTCCAGACAGAACGGCCCTGGAGCTTCAGCTGCTGCACCCCCTGCTTACGCTGCACGCTGCCAGTCACAACAGTACAGGATAGATACTGGACACCACAGTACAGGATAGATACTGGACACTACAGTACAGGATAGACACTGGACACTACAGTACAGGATAGATACTGGACACCACAGTACAGGATAGATACTGGACACTACGGTACAGGATAGACACTGGACACTACGGTACAGGATAGACACTGGACACTACAGTACAGGATAGATACTGGACACTACGGTACAGGATAGACACTGACACTACAGTACAGGATAGATACTGGACACTACAGTACAGGATAGACACTGGACAACTATAGTACAGGATAGACACTGGACACTACGGTACAGGATAGATACTGGACACCACAGTACAGGATAGATACTGGAAACTACAGTACAGGATAGATACTGGACACCACAGTACAGGATAGATACTGGACACTACAGTAACAGGATAGACACTGGACACTACAGTACAGGATAAATACTGGACACTACCGAACAGGATATATACTGGACACTACAGTACAGGATAGACACTGGACACTACAGTACAGGATAGACACTGGACACTACAGTACAGGATAGATACTGGACACTACAGTACAGGATAGATACTGGACACCAGCCAGAGGTCCTTAGGCCCTCCTGCCCTGCATGTTAGTTTCCCTGCTCCAACACACCTGAATTAAATGAAGGAGTCGTTATCAGGCTTCTACTGAGCTTGAGAATTACCCATTCATTTGAATCAGGTGTGTTGGAAGAGGGAAACGTCTAAAACATGCAGGGCAGAGGGTCCCGAGGACCAGGATTGGAGAAGGCATTACAAAGCTTCACTTACTTGTACGATAGTTACCTGCCTTTTCACATAGTTAGATAGCTGAGAAGACACATGTTAGAAGGACAAAAAGTGAAGCGTAAAGTATCGCATCGAGATAGCGCCGCAGAAACGCGACACGCCCGAAATAAACGGGGTCACGAACAAGTGAAGCGCACAGGAAGTCTGGGTGGATGTGTAACCTCTGTGCACCACCAGCGCAGGCTGTGCGGGGGGTGGGGCGTGGGTGGGAGGTTCCCTGCTCATGTGTGTGTCTCTGTTGAGTGACTCTCTCTGTGTTCTGCTCTGTGTCCCTGTAGTGAGCTCTTAAAGCTCACAGAGGAGCTCAGGTGTAGAGCAGGTGTGTAGGCCTCGCCAGGACAGGTGCATGACCCACTGCTCTCTCCTCCACCTCCTCCTCTTCTTCTCTCTTTTCTTCCTTCTCCTTGTTTTCTTCTCTTGTTTTCATTCTGGATTTTGCTTTGGACTACCTCTGTCTCTTTCTACAGTTTTTTTTTGGTATCTCGATTATTTTATTGTCGTTTATTGGAAGTTTTCGTTTTGTATTCCTCCTGTTTTTGTTTCGCCTGTTCTCTTCTTCTGTCTCTCTTCTCCTTGCACTGGACTGTGAGAGCGCCCTCCAGTGGTGTCTCCTTCGCAGGGCACTAATGGCATGCATGGGATGCTGCGATGCTGAACAATTCACCAACGGCTCCTCCTCATTGCAACTGTCTTGTTGCGCGCTGGCGTGCGTGTGTGTGTGCGCAGTGCTTGTCTGCAACGGGACGATGCCAAACGCATGCTCCATCAAACGCTGTGGCCAGGGATGTCAAAAGAAGCTTATTCTCCACCATATTTATGTTTTGCGATGCACTTTAATTCAGGAGTTGAACGAAGCCGTGTCTGTCTGGAGTGTGCTGTGTTTCCTGCTCTTGGTCAGCGCCACGCGGAGCCCAGGACGCTAACGCGATATGCTCAGCACTGGGGTTTATTCACACCTGGCGCTAACCCGCTCCGCTCAGCGCTGGGGGTTATTCACACCTGGCGCTAACCCGCTCCGCTCAGCGCTGGGGGTTATTCACACCTGGGTGAAATAGAAGTGGAAAGAAACCATTTCGAATTTGCTGGAGCTCGATTAAGCGTGTCCGGTGCAGTCCAGAGGACCTAGATCCACTTCTAGCTGTAACTTTCAGCTCACATTCAAATTAACGGTCAGAATTTGGAACACTTCCAAACCCAGGTCTGAATCTTGTTCCCTGATGTTATATAAATCATCCTCACAGTACAGGTCCCCACAACTGGACCATTACTCTTACCAGCTGTAACAAATGGTTTCTCTCCTCTTCTGCTACCTTCATATATTTCCCCCCGTTCTGCAGTATTTTTATTTATTTTTCCTCGAAAAACAGTTTGTTCTGCTCGAGTGTGTTTGTGGTGGTGTTAGGGTTTGTCGGAAGGGGAGGCTGTCATAGAACCACAAATAATGCATGGGAAGTGCAGGAGTAGAAAATCAAGGACCAGAAGTTTTCACACTGATACGCTGTGTTTCGCTGAGGAAGCACAGCCGAGCTAGGTGTTCAACAGAGGAAGCACAGCCGAGCCAGGTGTTCAACAGAGGAAGCACAGCCGAGCCAGGTGTTCACAGAGGAAGCACAGCCGAGCCAGGTGTTCAACAGAGGAAGCACAGCCGAGCCAGGTGTTCAACAGAGGAAGCACAGCCGAGCCAGGTGTTCAACAGAGGAGCACAGCGAGCGAGGTGTTCAACAGAGGAAGCACAGCCGAGCCAGGTGTTCAACAGAGGAAGCACAGCCGAGCTACGTGTTCAACAGAGGCCCTCTAGCTTCATGTTTGTGTTTGTTGAGGTTTATCACAGCTTACATGCTGAAGTGTGTCATTCACTTCCTGAGGTTTTAAAGGTGATTTCAAAGGTTACCGAGGACGACAGAGAGTGGAGGTCATTCACGCATCGCTTAGCTCACGCGCTGACTACTAATACTGTAATAATACTTCAATAAAATCACAGATCCATTAGTTCACACTCTGCTTGCATCAGGCCTTAATTTGCCATATTCGTCGTAATTACATCATCCTTATATTAGAATCCCAATCACTATCATACCGTTGAAACATGCCATTTAAACCGTTAAGACCATTAAGCGTCAGTATCTCCATTACACAGGGGGAGTGATAAAGTTGTGTTGTTAGTCTGTAAATGTTCTTTAATTGTCTCAGTGATTCGTCTTCTGTTTGTCAAGTCGTAAACTGCAACGTAAGTACACACGTAGGAGTCTTGTAAAGCCTAAGAACATGTGAAGAAGCGTTAAGATTCCATGTCTGTCTACGACCGTACTGTAGGTTGTGGTGACGGTGTACGTCAAGTCTGTTCTGTCCCGACACCGCCCTTTCTTTTCAACCCCGTCCCGTCTTAGTCTTGAATAAGTTTCCTTTGAGGTGTTGCAGTCTGGGGAGTCTAGTGGGTGTGCAGTGCAGTGACGACGGCCTAGCAAGCCGCTCAGAGACATGTTGTGTGTTTGGTGTGATGGAAGGGAGACCTGCTGGTGGAGGTCACCTTCGTAACGAGTCATTAACGCAGGTGTTTGATTTTAAAGCCCACAGAGGCTCCTCAGGTGGATGAGCAGGGGGTAAGATGATACGCCCCCCCCCCCTCTCTCTCTCTCTCTCTCTCTCTCTCTCTCTCTCTCTCTCTCTCTCTCTCTCTCTTTCCCCTGCCCCCCTCTCTCTCTCCCCTCCTCCCTCCCCCCCCCCTCTCTCTCTCTTTCCCCCCCTCTCTCTCTCTCACTCCCCTCCCCCCCCTCTCTCTTTCCCCCTCTCTCTCTCACTCCCCTGCCCCCCCCCTCTCTCTTTCCCCCCCTCCTTTCTGAGGGCCCCCCAGCCCCCCCTCTCTCTCTGCCCTCCCCCCCCCCCCCCCTCTCTCTCTCTCTCTCTCTCTCTCTCTCTCTCTCTCTCTCTCTCTCTCTCTCTCCCCTGCCCCCCTCTCTCTCTCCCCTCCCTCCCTCCCCCCCCCCTCTCTCTCTCTTTCCCCCCCTCTCTCTCTCTCTCTCTCTCACTCCCCTGCCCCCCCTCTCTCTCTTTCCCCCCCTCCTTTCTGGAGGGCCCCCCAGCCCCCCTCTCTCTCTGCCCCCCCTCCCCCCCCCCCCCACTCTCTCTCTCTCTCTCTCCTTTCTGAGGGCCCCCGGCCCCCCTCTCTCTCTCCCCTCCCCCCCTCTATCTCTCTCTCTCCCCCCCCTCCTTTCTGAGGGCCCCCCAGCCCCCCTCTCTCTCCCCCCCCCCCCTCCTTTCTGAGGGCCCCCCAGCCCCCCTCTCTCTCTCCCCCCCCCCCTTTCGCTCCCAGCCCTTGGTTTGGATTTGCATTTGTGGTTTGTTTTTCTATCTTTTAGTCCACGACACCTCCTGTCGTCTAAGACATGCCTCTTCTGTAGCATTGTCTCTCAATCTTTTTTTTGACGTTTTCCATTTTCAGAACTTGTACTTGTTTGTGTTTTTTGCTTTCTTTCGTTTTTTCCTTGCATTTTTGTTGAGATGGGTTTGTTTGGGTTCGTTTCTCTCTCTCTCTCTCTCTCTGTTTGTTTGCTTATCCTCGTCAAGATTTCGCTCTTCATCTTAACTGTTTGAGGTTATTTTGAAGGTGAGGTGTGTACCTCAAACGTGGCTGTGTGTGTGTGTGTGTGTGTGTGTCCGGCGGGAGCGCTTGATTTCGCTCCTCACGTTTGTAGTGTCCACACGACCGCATGGTCTCTTATCGTCCCCCCCCCCCTCCCTCACGACAGGTGTGTGGTTCAGTGACCCATGGGATGACCCCCCCCCAAGGGTCGGGGTGGGGTCACTCCGCTGTGACCTTTGACCCACCGGCCGACCCCCTGAGGGTTGGTCCCACTGTGACTCCGCATGCAGTGACTCTGGACTGAGGGTGCCATGCTTGTTCAGATGATGTCCCTGTCAAAGTATGGCCAGGTTTACCTCAGCATGTTCCCCCTCCTCCCTCCCTCCAGCCTCCCCCCCTCCCTCCCCCCTTAGTCCCATAGGTCAGAACGGTCAGGAACACTTGGCTGCTGCTTTGGAGTCCGTCCTCTTAGATACATTTCAGCTTCACAGCATGGGGGGGGGGTCACTTATTGCCCCACCCCCCCCACCCCCACTTCAACGTCACCACAAACTCGACTCATATTTTGCTGGAACATTTTTCTGACTTCTGTCGGAGGTTCTGCCATCTTTGTGAGTTTAAACATATTCTAATCTGAAAAAACACCCAATCTGGCAATACTCTGACCCGTCTTCTGTTACCGTGTCAACGGTCCAGCAAAGAGAGGTTTTAGGTGACGCCGGGATGCAGAAACTGAGGCGATATGTATCTTACAGTTGGTCTGTCTGCCTCAGACTAACCTGAGCCAGCCGAAAGCACAGCCAGGCGTCCTGTTAAACCGTCAGTACACACACTCTCACACACTCACATCCAGTCCCCTGACGCCATCTCCCCCCCCACGACAGAACACAGAGGACAGCGCTCGCATCTCCATCACCTTCTTCCGTCTCTTCCGAGTCATGCGATTGGTCAAGCTGCTGAGCAGAGGGAGGGTATCCGCACCCTCCTGTGGACCTTCATCAAGTCCTTCCAGGTGAGCTCCGCCCCTCATTGGATAGTCGCCTCTTCTCAGGACAAGTGCAGGATTCTTATTGGTCTTCGTACCTGTCTGTCTCTCTCCTCACCCAGGCTCTGCCATACGTAGCCTTGTTAATAGCCATGCTGTTCTTCATCTACGCTGTGATCGGCATGCAGGTGAGTCTGCCCAACAACAGGAAGTGATGTATCACCAGCAGCAGCACAGTTACAAATCATCACCACTTCTGGTTTAATCAAACATCTACGTATCCTTCTCAATACTCGTCAGTTGCCTGGTCGTTGTCGACCATGTATCGGCAAAGTTTTGAGTTCGTTTCCTGTTTCAGGTGTTTGGGAAGGTTGCCATGGTGGACGGCAGCCAAATCAACAGGAACAACAACTTCCAGACCTTTCCTCAGGCTGTGCTGCTGCTATTCAGGTGGGTGGAGGGTGATGATGGGTGGAGGGTGATGATGGGTGGAGGGTGATGGGTGGAGGGTGATGGGTGGAGAGTGGAGGGTGATGATGGGTGGAGGGTGATGGGTGATGATGGGTGGAGGGTGATGGGTGAGAGTGGAGGGTGATGATGGGTGGAGGGTGATGGGTGGAGGGTGATGGGTGGAGGGTGATGGGTGGAGAGTGATGGGTGGAGGGTGATGGGTGGAGGGTGATGGGTGGAGGGTGATGGGTGGAGAGTGGAGGGTGATGATGGGTGGAGGGTGATGGTTGGAGGGTGATGGGTGGAGGGTGATGGGTGGAGAGTGGAGGGTGATGATGGGTGGAGGGTGATGGGTGGAGGGTGATGGGTGGAGAGTGGAGGGTGATGGGTGGAGAGTGGAGGGTGATGATGGGTGGAGGGTGATGGGTGGAGAGTGGAGGGTGATGATGGGTGGAGGGTGATGGGTGGAGAGTGGAGGGTGATGATGGGTGGAGGGTGATGATGGGTGGAGGGTGATGGGTGGAGGGTGATGGGTGAAGGGTGATGGGTGGAGAGTGGAGGGTGATGATGGTGGAGGGTGATGGTTGGAGGGTGATGGGTGGAGGGTGATGGGTGGAGAGTGGAGGGTGATGATGGGTGGAGGGTGATGGGTGGAGGGTGATGGGTGGAGAGTGGAGGGTGATGGGTGGAGAGTGGAGGGTGATGATGGGTGGAGGGTGATGGGTGGAGGGTGATGGGTGGAGGGTGATGGGTGAAGGGTGATGGGTGGAGGGTGATGGGTGGAGGGTGATGGGTGATGGGTGGAGGGTGATGGGTGGAGAGTGGAGGGTGATGGGTGGAGGGTGATGGGTGAAGGGTGATGGGTGGAGGGTGATGGGTGGAGAGTGGAGGGTGATGATGGTTGGAGGGTGATGGGTGGAGGGTGATGGGTGGAGAGTGGAGGGTGATGGGTGGAGAGTGGAGGGTGATGATGGGTGGAGGGTGATGGGTGGAGAGTGGAGGGTGATGATGGGTGGAGGGTGATGATGGGTGGAGGGTGATGGGTGGAGGGTGATGGGTGGAGGGTGATGGGTGAAGGGTGATGGGTGGAGAGTGGAGGGTGATGATGGGTGGAGGGTGATGGGTGGAGGGTGATGGGTGGAGAGTGGAGGGTGATGATGGGTGGAGGGTGATGGGTGGAGGGTGATGGGTGGAGAGTGGAGGGTGATGGGTGGAGAGTGGAGGGTGATGATGGGTGGAGGGTGATTGGTGGAGGGTGATGGGTGGAGGGTGATGGGTGGAGAGTGGAGGGTGATGGTTGGAGGGTGATGTTGAAAACAGTTCCACCCTCATTTGTAAACCAACCTACCCTGTTGGCTGGTAACACGGGCGGCGGGCTGCGTTGGGTGTCTCCGTCGGTGACAGGTGTGCGACGGGCGAGGCGTGGCAGGACATCATGCTGGCGTGCGTGGGGGGGAAGCTGTGCGACCCCGAGTCAGACTACCACCCAGGAGAGGAGATGACCTGCGGGAGCGGCTTCGCCATCATCTACTTCATCAGCTTCTACATGCTCTGCGCCTTCCTGGTACCCACACACACACACACGCACGCACACATGCATACATCATCTACTTCATCAGCTTCTACATGCTCTGCGCCTTCCTGGTACCCACACACACACACACACACGCACACACACACACACATGCAATACACACACACACACATGCTGTCTCTAAAGCTTTTGTTTTGCCACTTGTAGATTATCAACTTGTTTGTGGCTGTCATCATGGACAACTTTGACTATCTGACTCGTGATTGGTCCATCCTTGGCCCACATCATTTGGATGAGTTTAAGAGGATCTGGTCAGAGTATGACCCGGAGGCTAAGTAAGTGTGCCTGTCTGAAGAGCTGGGGTTCAGACAACACAACCCAGTGTGTCAGCCTCTGTGTTTGTCTCCATGTCAGTCCTGTGTTTGTCTCCATGTCAGTCCTGTGTTTGTCTCCATGTCAGTCCTGTGTTTGTCTCCATGTCAGTCCTGTGTTTGTCTCCATGTCAGTCCTGTGTTTGTCTCCATGTCAGTCCTGTGTTTGTCTACATGTCAGTCCTGTGTTTGTCTCCATGTCAGTCCTGTGTTTGTCTCCATGTCAGTCCTGTGTTTGTCTCCATGTCAGTCCTGTGTTTGTCTCCATGTCAGTCCTGTGTTTGTCTCCATGTCAGTCCTGTGTTTGTCTCCATGTCAGTCCTGTGTTTGTCTCCATGTCAGCCTCTGTGTTTGTCTCCATGTCAGTCCTGTGTTTGTCTCCATGTCAGTCCTGTGTTTGTCTACATGTCAGTCCTGTGTTTGTCTCCATGTCAGTCCTGTGTTTGTCTCCATGTCAGTCCTGTGTTTGTCTCCATGTCAGTCCTGTGTTGTCTCCATGTCAGTCCTGTGTTTGTCTCCATGTCAGTCCTGTGTTTGTCTCCATGTCAGTCCTGTGTTTGTCTCCATGTCAGTCCTGTGTTTGTCTCCATGGCAGTCCTGTGTTTGTCTCCATGTCAGTACTGTGTGAGGCGAGACTCTCCTCCTGTTAGCAAGTGTTTGTTGATTAAACTAAAAGCTCTTCCTGTGGCCCTGCTGGCTACCCCTCTCTCTCTCTCTCTCTCTCTCTCTCTCTCTCTCTCTCTCTCTCTACCCACCCCTCCCTCCCCCTGACTACCCCCCCTCTCACCCCCCCCCTCATCCCCCCTCCCCCTCCCCCTCCCCCTCCCCCTCCCTCTCTCCCTCCCTCTCTCTCTCCCTCCCCCTCCTCCCTCCCTCCCTCCCTCTCCCCCTCTACATCTCACCCTCCCTCTCGTCCTTCCTCCTCCCCCCATCATCCCCTCCCTCCCTCCCTTCCTCCCTCACAGGGGCAGGATTAAACATCTGGATGTTGTCACTCTGCTCCGTCGTATTCAGCCTCCTCTGGGATTTGGCAAACTGTGTCCTCATAGAGTGGCCTGCAAGGTAGTCTCTTTAGCCCTATATATCTCTCTCTCCCTGTCTATCTCTCTGTCTCTCTCTGTCTCTCTCCCTGTCTCTCTCTCTGTCTCTCTCCCTGTCTCTCTCTCTGTCTCTCTCTCTCTCCCTGGCTCTCTCTCTTTTTTTTCTATTCTATCTCTGTCTCTCTCCCTATCTCTATATCTATCTCCCTGGCCTCTCTCTCTCTCTCTCTCTAAACATATATATCTTTTTTTCTTCTTTCTTTTCTCTCTCTGTCTCTCTGTCTCTCTCTCTCTCTCTGCTCATCATCACTATGTAATTGTCCTCCTTCTATCTCTTCACCTCTGTCTCTCTGAGAGCCCAGTGTGTTTACGTGCTCTCCCCTCCCTCCCTCCCTCCCTCCTCCTCCCTCCCTCCCTCCCTCCCCTCCCTCCCTCCCTCCCTCCCTCCCTCCCTCCCTCCTCCCTCCCTCCCTCCCTCCCTCCTCCTCCCTCCCTCCCTCCCTCCCTCCCTCCCTCCCTCCCCTCCCTCCCTCCCTCCCTCCCTCCCTCCCTCCCTCCCTCCCTCCCTCCTCCCTGTGCTTCAGAGGCTGGTGGCCATGAACATGCCCCTGAACAGTGACGGCACCGTCATGTTTAATGCCACCCTGTTTGCCCTGGTGCGCACGGCTCTGAAGATCAAAACTGATGGTATGGGACACACACACACACACAAAACCACACACACATCTACTTCTCCCCCCTTTCCTGTCTCTCTCATAATATCACATTTCATTAACAAAGCAGACATATGTATATAAATATATTTAAAAAAAACAGACCAAAGTGGCAAGTATGACGTGTGTGTGTGTGCTGCAGGGAACCTGGAGCAGGCCAATGAGGAGCTGAGAGCCGTCATCAAGAAGATCTGGAAGCGAACGAGCATGAAGCTGCTGGATCAAGTGGTGCCCCCTGCTGGTGGTCAGTGGAACTGCTGCTGTCATCCACACACATCCCTCTTTCTGCCTCCATTCTCTCTCACTCCCTGAGGCTTTCCTTAGCGACGTGCTGTGTGTGTGTGTGTGTGTGCGCTTGTCTGTGTGTGTGTGTGAGGTGTGTAAGTGCTGACCTGACTGTGTGTTAGGCTTGCATGGCCTCGTAGACCACTGTGCCATAGCATGCTACTGTATGTCTCTCTTACTAAACAATCTCTCTCTTCCTCCTATCTATCTCTATCTCGCCCTCCCTCACCCCTCTCGCTCTGTTTCTCTCTCTCACACACTTTCTCCGCTTGAGCTTTTTCACAGCTTCTGTTCCTATTAATGTATATCTGTGTTAATCAACAACAAAAAAATACTCTCAAGTACTTCAGAATATTCTGAAGCAGTTCTGTTTTAGGCTGGTGGCATGGAACTAGTGTTGCCTCTTCTCTCCGATCTCTGTCCCCGTTGAGCTTGTTTAAAGTGACCCAGACCCCTGCTTCAGAATCATTTCTCACACGCACACACACTCTGACACACGTATACTGACACACACACACGCACACACACTCTGACACACACACACGCACACTCTGACACACACATACTGACACACACACACACGCACACTCTGACACACACACTCTGACATGCACACACACACTGACACGCACACTCTGACACACACACTCTGACACACACACTCTGACACACACACTTGACACACACGCACACTCTGACACACACACTTTGAAACACACGCACACTCTGACACGCACACTCTGACACGCACACTCTGACATGCACACACACACACGCACACTCTGACATGCACACACACACGCACACTCTGACACGCACACGCACACTCGCTTACTCACAGATCATCAGCTCCCACATATTTCCTCCTCCCTCTAAAAGGGATGACTCTGCTCTCTCTAACACACTCACCCCCCTCCAAGCAGCCAGAAGCAACGCCAACACTAATGTACCCACCTGTATGCAAACTGGAGTTCTGCTTGCTTGCATGTGCTGACTAGTCCAAACTAAACCTGAAAGTTCCTCCGTTGTTCTCGAGGCCTAACCAATCGATCAGCGCCTCTGGTGTTCATCACATCAGCATGAAAGACGACGTTCTGCCGACAACCTGGCGACGGTCCTAACAAATCACCTTAGCAACA
>NC_090050.1:23074868-23108657 GCF_038355195.1 Osmerus mordax
CCCAATCTGGCAATACTCTGACCCGTCTTCTGTTACCGTGTCAACGGTCCAGCAAAGAGAGGTTTTAGGTGACGCCGGGATGCAGAAACTGAGGCGATATGTATCTTACAGTTGGTCTGTCTGCCTCAGACTAACCTGAGCCAGCCGAAAGCACAGCCAGGCGTCCTGTTAAACCGTCAGTACACACACTCTCACACACTCACATCCAGTCCCCTGACGCCATCTCCCCCCCCACGACAGAACACAGAGGACAGCGCTCGCATCTCCATCACCTTCTTCCGTCTCTTCCGAGTCATGCGATTGGTCAAGCTGCTGAGCAGAGGGGAGGGTATCCGCACCCTCCTGTGGACCTTCATCAAGTCCTTCCAGGTGAGCTCCGCCCCTCATTGGATAGTCGCCTCTTCTCAGGACAAGTGCAGGATTCTTATTGGTCTTCGTACCTGTCTGTCTCTCTCCTCACCCAGGCTCTGCCATACGTAGCCTTGTTAATAGCCATGCTGTTCTTCATCTACGCTGTGATCGGCATGCAGGTGAGTCTGCCCAACAACAGGAAGTGATGTATCACCAGCAGCAGCACAGTTACAAATCATCACCACTTCTGGTTTAATCAAACATCTACGTATCCTTCTCAATACTCGTCAGTTGCCTGGTCGTTGTCGACCATGTATCGGCAAAGTTTTGAGTCGTTTCCTGTTTCAGGTGTTTGGGAAGGTTGCCATGGTGGACGGCAGCCAAATCAACAGGAACAACAACTTCCAGACCTTTCCTCAGGCTGTGCTGCTGCTATTCAGGTGGGTGGAGGGTGATGATGGGTGGAGGGTGATGATGGGTGGAGGGTGATGGGTGGAGGGTGATGGGTGGAGAGTGGAGGGTGATGATGGGTGGAGGGTGATGGGTGATGATGGGTGGAGGGTGATGGGTGGAGAGTGGAGGGTGATGATGGGTGGAGGGTGATGGGTGGAGGGTGATGGGTGAGGGTGATGGGTGGAGAGTGATGGGTGGAGGGTGATGGGTGGAGGGTGATGGGTGGAGGGTGATGGGTGGAGAGTGGAGGGTGATGATGGGTGGAGGGTGATGGTTGGAGGGTGATGGGTGGAGGGTGATGGGTGGAGAGTGGAGGGTGATGATGGGTGGAGGGTGATGGGTGGAGGGTGATGGGTGGAGAGTGGAGGGTGATGGGTGGAGAGTGGAGGGTGATGATGGGTGGAGGGTGATGGGTGGAGAGTGGAGGGTGATGATGGGTGGAGGGTGATGGGTGGAGAGTGGAGGGTGATGATGGGTGGAGGGTGATGATGGGTGGAGGGTGATGGTGGAGGGTGATGGGTGGAGGGGTGATGGGTGAGGGTGATGGGTGGAGGGGGAGAGTGGAGGGTGATGATGGGTGGAGGGTGATGGTTGGAGGGTGATGGGTGGAGGGTGATGGGTGGAGAGTGGAGGGTGATGATGGGTGGAGGGTGATGGGTGGAGGGTGATGGGTGGAGAGTGGAGGGTGATGGGTGGAGAGTGGAGGGTGATGATGGGTGGAGGGTGATGGGTGGAGGGTGATGGGTGGAGGGTGATGGGTGAAGGGTGATGGGTGGAGGGTGATGGGTGGAGGGTGATGGGTGATGGGTGGAGGGTGATGGGTGGAGAGTGGAGGGTGATGGGTGGAGGGTGATGGGTGAAGGGTGATGGGTGGAGGGTGATGGGTGGAGAGTGGAGGGTGATGATGGTTGGAGGGTGATGGGTGGAGGGTGATGGGTGGAGAGTGGAGGGTGATGGGTGGAGAGTGGAGGGTGATGATGGGTGGAGGGTGATGGGTGGAGAGTGGAGGGTGATGATGGGTGGAGGGTGATGATGGGTGGAGGGTGATGGGTGGAGGGTGATGGGTGGAGGGTGATGGGTGAAGGGTGATGGGTGGAGAGTGGAGGGTGATGTGGGTGGAGGGTGATGGGTGGAGGGTGATGGGTGGAGAGTGGAGGGTGATGATGGGTGGAGGGTGATGGGTGGAGGGTGATGGGTGGAGAGTGGAGGGTGATGGGTGGAGAGTGGAGGGTGATGATGGGTGGAGGGTGATTGGTGGAGGGTGATGGGTGGAGGGTGATGGGTGGAGAGTGGAGGGTGATGGTTGGAGGGTGATGTTGAAAACAGTTCCACCCTCATTTGTAAACCAACCTACCCTGTTGGCTGGTAACACGGGCGGCGGGCTGCGTTGCGTGTCTCCGTGGTGACAGGTGTGCGACGGGCGAGGCGTGGCAGGACATCATGCTGGCGTGCGTGGGGGGGAAGCTGTGCGACCCCGAGTCAGACTACCACCCAGGAGAGGAGATGACCTGCGGGAGCGGCTTCGCCATCATCTACTTCATCAGCTTCTACATGCTCTGCGCCTTCCTGGTACCCACACACACACACACGCACGCACACATGCATACATCATCTACTTCATCAGCTTCTACATGCTCTGCGCCTTCCTGGTACCCACACACACACACACACACGCACACACACACACACATGCATACACACACACACACATGCTGTCTCTAAAGCTTTTGTTTTGCCACTTGTAGATTATCAACTTGTTTGTGGCTGTCATCATGGACAACTTTGACTATCTGACTCGTGATTGGTCCATCCTTGGCCCACATCATTTGGATGAGTTTAAGAGGATCTGGTCAGAGTATGACCCGGAGGCTAAGTAAGTGTGCCTGTCTGAAGAGCTGGGGTTCAGACAACACAACCCAGTGTGTCAGCCTCTGTGTTTGTCTCCATGTCCAGTCCTGTGTTTGTCTCCATGTCAGTCCTGTGTTTGTCTCCATGTCAGTCCTGTGTTTGTCTCCATGTCAGTCCTGTGTTTGTCTCCATGTCAGTCCTGTGTTTGTCTCCATGTCAGTCCTGTGTTTGTCTACATGTCAGTCCTGTGTTTGTCTCCATGTCAGTCCTGTGTTTGTCTCCATGTCAGTCCTGTGTTTGTCTCCATGTCAGTCCTGTGTTTGTCTCCATGTCAGTCCTGTGTTTGTCTCCATGTCAGTCCTGTGTTTGTCTCCATGTCAGTCCTGTGTTTGTCTCCATGTCAGCCTCTGTGTTTGTCTCCATGTCAGTCCTGTGTTTGTCTCCATGTCAGTCCTGTGTTTGTCTACATGTCAGTCCTGTGTTTGTCTCCATGTCAGTCCTGTGTTTGTCTCCATGTCAGTCCTGTGTTTGTCTCCATGTCAGTCCTGTGTTTGTCTCCATGTCAGTCCTGTGTTTGTCTCCATGTCAGTCCTGTGTTTGTCTCCATGTCAGTCCTGTGTTTGTCTCCATGTCAGTCCTGTGTTTGTCTCCATGCAGTCCTGTGTTTGTCTCCATGTCAGTACTGTGTGAGGCGAGACTCTCCTCCTGTTAGCAAGTGTTTGTTGATTAAACTAAAAGCTCTTCCTGTGGCCCTGCTGGCTACCCCTCTCTCTCTCTCTCTCTCTCTCTCTCTCTCTCTCTCTCTCTCTCTACCCACCCCTTCCCTCCCCCTGACTACCCCCCTCTCACCCCCCCCCTCCCCCTCCCCCTCCCCCTCCCCCTCCCCCTCCCTCTCTCCCTCCCTCTCTCTCTCCCTCCCCCTCCCTCCCTCCCTCCCTCCCTCTCCCCCTCTACATCTCACCCTCCCTCTCGTCCTTCCTCCTCCCCCCATCATCCCCTCCCTCCCTCCCTTCCTCCCTCACAGGGGCAGGATTAAACATCTGGATGTTGTCACTCTGCTCCGTCGTATTCAGCCTCCTCTGGGATTTGGCAAACTGTGTCCTCATAGAGTGGCCTGCAAGGTAGTCTCTTTAGCCCTATATATCTCTCTCTCCCTGTCTATCTCTCTGTCTCTCTCTGTCTCTCTCCCTGTCTCTCTCTCTGTCTCTCTCCCTGTCTCTCTCTCTGTCTCTCTCTCTCTCCCTGGCTCTCTCTCTTTTTTTTCTATTCTATCTCTGTCTCTCTCCCTATCTCTATATCTATCTCCCTGGCTCTCTCTCTCTCTCTCTCTCTAAACATATATATCTTTTTTTCTTCTTTCTTTTCTCTCTCTGTCTCTCTGTCTCTCTCTCTCTCTCTGCTCATCATCACTATGTAATTGTCCTCCTTCTATCTCTTCACCTCTGTCTCTCTGAGAGCCCAGTGTGTTTACGTGCTCTCCCTCCCTCCCTCCCTCCCTCCCTCCCTCCCTCCCTCCCTCCCTCCCTCCCTCCCTCCCTCCCTCCCTCCCTCCCTCCCTCCCTCCCTCCCTCCCTGTGCTTCAGAGGCTGGTGGCCATGAACATGCCCCTGAACAGTGACGGCACCGTCATGTTTAATGCCACCCTGTTTGCCCTGGTGCGCACGGCTCTGAAGATCAAAACTGATGGTATGGGACACACACACACACACAAAACCACACACACATCTACTTCTCCCCCCTTTCCTGTCTCTCTCATAATATCACATTTCATTAACAAAGCAGACATATGTATATAAATATATTTAAAAAAAACAGACCAAAGTGGCAAGTATGACGTGTGTGTGTGTGCTGCAGGGAACCTGGAGCAGGCCAATGAGGAGCTGAGAGCCGTCATCAAGAAGATCTGGAAGCGAACGAGCATGAAGCTGCTGGATCAAGTGGTGCCCCCTGCTGGTGGTCAGTGGAACTGCTGCTGTCATCCACACACATCCCTCTTTCTGCCTCCATTCTCTCTCACTCCCTGAGGCTTTCCTTAGCGACGTGCTGTGTGTGTGTGTGTGTGTGCGCTTGTCTGTGTGTGTGTGTGAGGTGTGTAAGTGCTGACCTGACTGTGTGTTAGGCTTGCATGGCCTCGTAGACCACTGTGCCATAGCATGCTACTGTATGTCTCTCTTACTAAACAATCTCTCTCTTCCTCCTATCTATCTCTATCTCGCCCTCCCTCACCCTCTCGCTCTGTTTCTCTCTCTCACACACTTTCTCCGCTTGAGCTTTTTCACAGCTTCTGTTCCTATTAATGTATATCTGTGTTAATCAACAACAAAAAAATACTCTCAAGTACTTCAGAATATTCTGAAGCAGTTCTGTTTTAGGCTGGTGGCATGGAACTAGTGTTGCCCTCTTCTCTCCGATCTCTGTCCCCGTTGAGCTTGTTTAAAGTGACCCAGACCCCTGCTTCAGAATCATTCTCACACGCACACACACTCTGACACACGTATACTGACACACACACACGCACACACACTCTGACACACACACACGCACACTCTGACACACACATACTGACACACACACACACGCACACTCTGACACACACACTCTGACATGCACACACACACTGACACGCACACTCTGACACACACACTCTGACACACACACTCTGACACACACACTCTGACACACACGCACACTCTGACACACACACTTTGAAACACACGCACACTCTGACACGCACACTCTGACACGCACACTCTGACATGCACACACACACACGCACACTCTGACATGCACACACACACGCACACTCTGACACGCACACGCACACTCGCTTACTCACAGATCATCAGCTCCCACATATTTCCTCCTCCCTCTAAAAGGGATGACTCTGCTCTCTCTAACACACTCACCCCCCTCCAAGCAGCCAGAAGCAACGCCAACACTAATGTACCCACCTGTATGCAAACTGGAGTTCTGCTTGCTTGCATGTGCTGACTAGTCCAAACTAAACCTGAAAGTTCCTCCGTTGTTCTCGAGGCCTAACCAATCGATCAGCGCCTCTGGTGTTCATCACATCAGCATGAAAGACGACGTTCTGCCGACAACCTGGCGACGGTCCTAACAAATCACCTTAGCAACAGCTTAGACTTTAGCAACAGCAGTTCCTACAGTCGTAACATAATTACAGTTTCAGATATGCGGTAAAATAGTGTGAGTCAGATTGTCCGACATCCAACCTTTCCACTATATCCAGGAAGCAGACCTTGTGGTCTCCTTCAGCTCTGCTGGTGTGCTTTCTCTCTCTCTCTCTCTCTCTCTCTCTCTCTCTCTCTCTCTCTCTCTCTCTCTCTCTCTCTCTCTCTCTCTCTGTTTATCTCTCTTTCTCTCACTCTCTCTGTTTATCTCTCTCTCTCTCTGTTTATCTCTCTTTCTCTCACTCTCTCTCTCTCTCTCTCTCTCTCTCTGTAATGGAGGTTGGATTATTTTAGGGACAGCTCAGAGGACGTATCTAACCTTCAGCAGAGGTCAGGTCTAGACCTTTCTGTCTGAGGTGTGTCATTCAGAGGCACTGGTAGATAGATCTACCTCCCTAGAATGTTCTGGAATATCAGCTCTCTCAGAGCCACAGACATGTCGTGTGACGTGTGAGGATTGAGGTACAGTATATACACCATCAAGATGGATGTATATTCTAACTATTCCACTTTTTTCAAATAATGCTTATCCGTTGGCCTGACTGTTACTGTAGTAGTAGCGTTGGTCCAGAATAACCATGTTATTGTTAAAACTGTAATTAGGTTGAAGTTTGAATACTTCAGTAAAACCTCATCAGTACTTCAGTAATACTCAAGTAGTGTTTTTGTAGCGTTTCATTAATCCTAGTTGTATTTTCAAAATATTCCAATTTAATTTTAATATTACATCTTGGAGGAGGTAATTTTCAGTAGTAATACAGTACTAATTCTTTAGTATTTCAGTAACAACCCAGTATTATTTCAGTAGTGTTCTGGCAGTATTTGAGGGAGTAGAACTCGGGAAGACTCTATTTCCCAGGGTGCTGTGCGGTGGCGTGCTGACACAGGAAGCGTTTGTGTGGTCTGTTCACTCAGATGATGAGGTAACCGTGGGGAAGTTCTATGCCACCTTCCTGATACAGGACTACTTTAGGAAATTCAAGAAACGTAAAGAGGAGGGGCTGGTGGGCGTGCACGCCTCGGAGAACAACACGGCCATCGCCCTGCAGGTGAGTGTACCTGTGTGTGTGTGTGTGTGTGTCTGTGTGCCTGTGTGTGTGTGTGTGTACCTGGGTGTGTGTGTGTACCTGGGTGTGCGTGTTAGAGAAAAAGTGTGGATAAAATGGGGGTCTGAAATATCTTAAATAACTGTAGTCAATATAATTCATTTCTGTCATGTGTCTTCCTGTGGAGATGTCACTTCCTCTGCTAATGTTGTGGTTTATGATTCAGCAGGTCAGATCATGATCAAACCCCCTCAGACAGGACTCAGTTGTAATAGTGGTGTACAGTATGCTGTTGTTTGGGAACCCTGTACATCCAGTACATGTTATTCCTATATCTAGAGGGTCTATGTAATATCTAGTGCATGTGGAACTTGTGTAGTGTGTGTGTGCGTGCCTCACTGTGTGTCTACAGTAATTATGTAGAGGGTCTGTTTCTCTCTCTCCACCCATCACTGTCATTAGGTGTCCCCATGTTCCACCCATCCCTCCATCGATCAGGTCAAACAGCTTGTTTCTGTTTCCATGTGACTGAGCTTCAAGGTGCTGCCTGTAACATTTGTGAATCCAGAATTACATTTTTTTATTTTTTTATTCTTCGTATTTTTGGAGTTCACGTTGAAATCGTGACTCTCATTTGGTGCTTCACAAAGTTCTAGGTTATTGATGTAGCACCAGATTTTTTTTTTATATTAGTAAAACCTTTTTTTGATTGGTACATTCTATTTAAACGCATGCTTTTGAATATAGCCGTAAGCTAACATTGATTTTATTGGCAGCCCACAATGTTACACTCTGCACCTTTAAACTGTTCTTGTTGACAGTAATAGTCCTCTATCTGTCTGTACCCTTTTGCCATTTGGACACGCGCTCATAGTGTGTGGACTATGAGCGTAATCTAACCATTCAGTACGCATAGACAAGGTTTTCTTTTAAACGGTTTTATAAAGCAGATCTAAAGATGCCACACACAGATAATACCAATTGAAAAGGGCACATTTGTCTGTCTCTTATGAATGTTCTCATCTCTCATAGTCTGTCTAGTATTGTTAACGTCAGGTTTTTACGTCAAACAGCAGAGGACGTGTGCTCTGATTGTGTGTGTGTGTATCTGTGTATGTGTGTTAATCTGCTTGTGTGTGTGTGTGTGTGTATGAAGACAGGTGTGTGATTGCGAGAGACTTCTTGACTTGAAGGAGACTCTCCAACCAGCCCTTAGCCTTTCTATTGTCATGGTTACAGGCTGACTCTCCCACCAGCCCTTAGCCTTTCTATTGTCATGGTTACAGGCTGGCCTTCGCACACTTCATGATATTGGGCCGGAAATTCGCCGAGCGATATCATGTGACCTGCAAGATGACGAGCTAGTAGACTTTATCCCAGTTGAAGACGAGGAAATTTATAGGGTAACTGATTCTATATTACATGTCTGAGAGGGTAAATCTCCTGTGTTGTCCTTCACATGAATTAGTAATAATAATAATAACCACGGTTCATCACATATTATATAAAGAGTAATCGCTAATGGCAACAAACACATACTGCAGGTAAACAGGGAACTGCTCTTCACTATACAGTAAACCCCATATGTTCAAAATGGTATTGTGTTAACTTTTGTGGAAACTGATGACATCAAACTATTTAAGTAATCGATGCTATTTCTTTTATGAAATAGTCAATTATAATATCTATTAATTGATTCAATTTATATATTTTTTTTCTTCATTATTTATTTTTAACAGATTAATTAGCTTTATGTAATCAGTTTCCATTAATATTTATTTTTGTAAACCTAATATCAGGGTTTACAGTGGAGAGTGGATGTACTCAGCCTTGTAATAATAGGCAGTTAAAACAATCTTTCCTTTGCAGTTTTAATTTTGACCCCACATTTCAGTTGAGACCTACGAGCTAGAGTAAAGTGCTGCCATTCCACTCACATAACATCACAAGCCATGAACCAGCTTGTCAAATTATTTTCCCGCCCATACGATTTCTGAAAAGAGAGAAATACAGCAGCGAATACTCACATCACCCCCTGAGCATGTCAGCTGACCAGCCCTCATCTCACATCAGCCAATCAGCTCTCCGATTCGAAACCCCGTGAACTTTTGACCCCGAACGTTCCCTCCCCGCAGCGTAACGGCGGCCTGTTCGGTAACCACGTCAACCACATGAACGGTGACCACCGGCGCTCGTCGCACCAGACCAACGCCACCCAGCGCCCCCTCCAGGTACAGCCCCCGCCCCACTATGCCCACATGGAGCAGCCCGTGGGACGGCTGTGCCGGGCCAGTGCCATGTCCCATCCCAACCACCACCACCACCATCACCACAACTCCTCCTACGGCAAGTCTCCCAAGTCTACCAACATCAACCTCAACAACGCCAACAAGTCCAGCCTGTCCAACGGCGGGCACCGTCGCTACTACGAGCACGCGCCGCCCGCCAACGGTTACCCGGGACACCGCGGCGGTTACTACGACTACGACAAGCCGCCCCGGACGCCACAGGGACAAAGGTGACCTCACGCTGACCCTCAGCCATCTCTTGGTCGCTTTCGTGGAAATGGGTGTGTCGTGTGTGATGGGTGGTAGGAGGCAGGTGTGTGTGTGTGTGTGTGTGCGTGTGTGTGTGTGTGTGTGCAGGGGGGAGGGTTGTGGGGTGTGTTTTGAAGCTTCGCATGATAACAAATGTGTCCAAATGAAACTCCTCCGTCCCCTTGTCCACCCAGGGGACCCTCGTCCAAGTCCCCGTCCCCCATACAGCGGTCTCCTGTCCTGTATGGTGTCACCACATGAGGCTTCGACACATTAGAACGCCTGGGCCTCTTTAGCATGCCACGCTACCATGTTACGGCACCATAAACGCCATAGTGTGTTCCATAATAGATATCCCACCTTAAACACAGGAATCAGCTTCCCTCTTCAAACCTCCCTCGTCGCTGGCTCATAGCTCCCGTGCCTTCAACTGACCAATCACAAGCTCCATTTTTACAACCGACCAATCACATGGTCCATTCTTACACCTGACCGAAAGCGCTCTTTTTTTCTTTTAACCACCGACAGTTCGTTCTCATATCTGACTGTCTTTGGACTTCCATTTCACAAGTGGTCAAATGCCTTCATTTGATGTGACGGATTCATCCCTTATTTTGATGTACTGTAGTTGTGGGGTTAACTGCTTTTTCCTTTCTGTCCAATCAGGAAAGACTTTACATTATGTAGATGTACGATTTACATTTAATATACATTGAGGTTTTTTTATGTACAGTATGTTTGAGCTCAGCTGAGATTTTATGTAAGTATGTTTCAAACTGCATTTGAACTGCAATCGACCCACAGCTATAATACACACATCCTACCAGCTTTATCCTCTTTCTTCAGCGATACATATATAACAATACTGTATATCCTTCATATACTGTATGAGGTGTGTATATATATATGTCACCCTCCTCCCCCTCCCCACTTTTTCTCTCTGTTCTCCTCCTCCCTTTCTCCTGCCTAACCAAAATGCTTTCTCTCAACCCATCCCCTCTGCTCTCTCGGACAGAAGGCGCTACTATGAAACGTATGTTAGGTACGTCCCACCTCCCCAGGGTACAGCTGCGCCCGGGTGTGTCCCCGTCTTGGACGCGTGTTTCCCCGACGTGGAGGGAACACAGCTCTGTTGGCTGGTTCTTTTTTACCTTTGTCTTGACCTGCATCCCTGCTGTGCTGTTGGTCCGTGTCAGAGCTGGCTACACACCCCTCCCCCCCATCCCTCCCCCTCTCGCGGCCCACTCTCTCACAACCTGGACGGTTGGAGAGGAACTGGGAGAGAGTGGGAGAGAGAGGGAGGGAGGGTGAGAGAGAGAGAGAAACTGAGAGAGGGGGAGAGATGGAGAGAGAGGGAGGGAGGGTGAGAGAGAAAGAGGGAGGGGGAGAGAGAAAGAGGGATGGAGGGAGAGAGATAAAGAGAGGGGGAGAGAAATAGTTGGAGATGGAGATAAAGAGAGAGAAGGAGGGAAGGAAGGAGAGGGAGGGAGGGAGGGAGGGAGGGAGGGAGGGAGGGAGGGAGGGAGGGAGGGAGGGAGGGAGGGAGGGAGGGAGGGAGGGAGGGAGGGAGGGAGGGAGGGAGGGAGGGAGGGAGGGAGGGAGGGAGGGAGGGAGGGAGGGAGAGGGAGGCCTGACTGACCAGACTCACAGACCAGCCTTGCTATGTGCATGTGTCAGCTTGGAAGTTAGAGCAGCAATGACTCTGAGAGCTGATGCCCTTGCCTTGCCTTGAAGGACTCTTTAATCCTTGGAAATGTCTTGGGACGTTACCCATCACCCCTATCTACCCCTGTCTACCCCTATCTACCCCTGTCTACCCCTATCTACCCCTGTCTACCCCTATCTACCCTGACCAGTAATCCATAAAAGCAATTTGGTCACCCTCTGCTATGTTGATAAAAAGGGTGTATATCTGATATGAGACTGAATGACTGGCGTCTGTTATTTTGTCTTGAGAGCATTTGTTGTGGAGCAAGGCTCTTTGTTATACCTGGCTGACTGCTTCCGTCCCACCTGTTGTCTTGAGAAGGCTGTGGTGGTATTCATTTATTTTGTAAACAGGCTTGTTTGTGTTTTTTTTTCAATTAGAATCTTTATTTAACCAGGTAAAGTCTCACTGAGATTACAACATGTCTTCTCCAGAGAGACCTGGTAGACGAGGGCATTGTGTTGCAACGCTGCCCCCTGGAGGCTTGCATCTGCATGGCAGTGCATGGCCTTATCCCCAGCCCTGAACCCCCTCAACCAGTACTGCCGACCTTCCCCCTCTAACCTCTGACCCCTGACCCCTCCCAGGGGCCACGGGGGGGATGGACACCACCCCACCATCCGGCGCGAGGAGGAGTTTGACGAGGACCGCTGCTCTGGCGAGTACTACAGCGGGGAGGAGCTCTACGAGGACGACAGCATGCTGTCAGGAGACAGGTACCTCCTTCTGGACCAGGCCCCTGGCTTCTCCTTAGAAACGCTAGACGTGTTTGTGAGGTTTATCCGACACCGTAACCTCATCTCATCCTGGGCCAGTGATGCAGTAGTGTGTAGTATGGTAGAATGTCATGTGTAATATGTTAGCGTGTAGGATTGTTGTATGTATAATGTGTGATGGTAGGGTAGTATGTTAGTATGTATTATGGCAGCTTGTAGTGTGTAATATGGAGTAGGGTAGTGTAGCCAGTGGATTGGCTAAGCTCACTCCTCGGTTTAAGTACAGACCACCTGTGCCGGTGAGAAGCTAGCTTTTCGTTGGCGTAGCTAGTAGCGGTCGCTCTTGCGCAGTCGGTGGTGCTGAGGTGGAACCCATCTGGGCGGTAGGACGTGTGTGTGCTGACGATGTAGCTCGCGTCTCCGTGACGACGACGTAGCTCGCGTCTCCGTGACGACGACGTAGCTCGCGTCTCCGTGACGACGACGTAGCTCGCATTTCCGTGACAACAGCATGTCACCCTGTGTCCAGGAGGTCCTACAAGGAATGTCTCGACAGGTACCAGACCAGCGACACAGAGTACGAGACGCCCCGGGGATACCACCACCCCGACAGTTACTACGACGACGACGAGCAGCCCCTCTACCACGACCCCCGGAGGTCGCCCAAGAGAAGACGACTGCCTGCCACTCCTCAAGGTGAACTCCATCTCCCAGAATGCACCTTAGCCAGGGGCTGGGGGGTACAGCGGCCCATGTAGGTCGACTGTAGTCCTGGAGATTGAAGTTACCCCAGTCATGGTCCTAAGTGATCTGGACACACTTTCAAGCACCTCATTTCTCAAACAGTATCTGAGATGCGTGTGTTTGCTCCCTCTAGTGGGGAGACTATTCAGTGCTTTCCTGCATGGATAGTCACACTCACTGCTGTCCCCCATCCTCCTACATCCCTCCTCTCCCCCCTCAGATCACAGGAGGCCCTCCTTCAACTTTGAGTGTCTGCGAAGACAGGGCAGCCAGGATGAGCTGCCTCACCAACGCACTGCTCTCCCCCTGCACCTCATGCAGCACCAGGTAACACACACCTCATGCAGCACCAGGTAACACACACCTCATGCAGCACCAGGTAACACACACCTCATGCAGCACCAGGTAACACACACACACACACACCTCATGCAGCACCAGGTAACACACACACACACCTCATGCAGCACCAGGTAACACACACACACACCTCATGCAGCACCACAAGCAGGACGCAAACGTCTCCCCGTCTCCTAGGTGATGGCGGTGGCGGGGTTGGACTCCAGCCGAGCCCACCGCCTCTCCCCCACCCGCTCCACCCGCTCCTGGGCCACGCCCCCGGCCACGCCGGCCAGTAAGGAGCAGTCGCCCTTCTACACGCCGCTGATCCGCGTGGAGCGCTTGCGGCGGGAGAGCGCGGGCAGCGGCCCGGTGGCGGTGAGGAAGAGCTCGTGGTACACGGACGACCCGGACGCCCGACGCCCCTACTCGCCCCTACACCTGCAGGTGCCGCCCGAGTTCCGCAACCAGTACCTCCAGAAGAGAGGCAGCGCCACAAGCCTAGTGGAGGCGGTGAGTCAGGGGGGAAGGGAGTGGGGGGGGGGAGTAAGTCAGGGGGGAGGGAGGGGGTTAGGGGTGAGTCAGGGGGGAAGGGAGTGGTGGGGGAGGAAGTAAGTCAGGGGGAAGGAAGGGGTTAGGGGTGAGTCAGGGGGGAAGGGAGTGGGGGGGGAGGGAGTAAGTCAGGGGGAAGGAAGGGGTTAGGGGGTTGGGGAGGAGGAGTTAAGTCAGGGGAAGGAATTGAGTCGGGGGAGGGAGGGGGGAATGTTGGTGAGAGTGGGGGGGAGGGAGAGGGGGTGGGAGATGTTGAAGAGAGGGGAGAGAGAGCTAGTAACTATAACTGTGTCAATAACACCAGTCGTGGTCTGCACCCTCCACCCATCCCGTGCCGTGGAGCAGGTGTTGATATCGGAGGGTCTCGGCCGATACGCCACGGACCCCAAGTTCGTGGCCGCCACCAAGCATGAGATCGCCGACGCCTGCGAGATGACCATCGACGAGATGGAGAGCGCCGCCAGCCACCTGCTCAACGGCGGCGTGGCCCCCGCCCTTAACGGCGTCACCGTGTTCCCCGTGCTGGCGACGCCAGACTACGACGCCCAGGACCCCACGGCCAGCTACAGCGACGAAGAGCCGGAGGCGGAGCCTCGCACCCCCTACGAGGAGGACCTGGCAGACGAGATGATCTGCATCACGACTTTATAGCATTAGCTGGCTAACGGACGCTAGCTAACTGACTATGGTGCACGTCGCAGACCGCTGTTGTAGATGGATAGTACAGAGAAATGCATCTATTGGCTCACAAACCAAAAGAAGTGCCTTTTTTACCTGGGAGGAAATTAAAAAAAGGCACCTAGCATAATAGAGACGCATTGGCCCCGCCCACTCACGAATACACCAACTGCCAGGATGGAAAGTGATGTTTGTCAATCCCGGAGCCAGGCACCGCTATTGATGCTGGGAAACCATCTCCCAACCCTCTCCCCCCCCAGCCCCACCTCCACAACTCTCCCCCCCTCCCAGCCCCACCTCCACAACCCTCTCCTCCCCCTCCCAGCCCCACCTCCACAAGCCTCTCCCCCTCCCAGCCCCACCTCCACAAGCCTCTCCCCCTCCCAGCCCCACCTCCACAACCCTCTCCCCCTCCCAGCCCCACCTCCACAAGCCTCTCCCCCCCCCTCCCAGCCCCACCTCCACAACCCTCTCCCCCTCCCAGCCCCACCTCCACAACCCTCTCCCCCTCCCAGCCCCACCTCCACAACCCTCTCCTCCCCCTCCCAGCCCCACCTCCACAACCCTCTCCCCCTCCCAGCCCCACCTCCACAAGCCTCTCCCCCCCCTCCCAGCCCCACCTCCACAACCCTCTCCCCCTCCCAGCCCCACCTCCACAACCCTCTCCCCCTCCCAGCCCCACCTCCACAACCCTCTCCTCCCCCTCCCAGCCCCACCTCCACAAGCCTCTCCCCCTCCCAGCCCCACCTCCACAAGCCTCTCCCCCTCCCAGCCCCACCTCCACAACCCTCTCCCCCTCCCAGCCCCACCTCCACAACCCTCTCCCCCTCCCAGCCCCACCTCCACAAGCCTCTCCCCCCCCCAGCCCCACCTCCACAACCCTCTCCCCCTCCCAGCCCCACCTCCACAACCCTCTCCTCCCCCTCCCAGCCCCACCTCCACAACCCTCTCCCCCTCCCAGCCCCACCTCCACAACCCTCTCCTCCCCCTCCCAGCCCCACCTCCACAACCCTCTCCCCCCCCCAGCCCCACCTCCACAACCCTGGCTAGTCCCTTGATAACGTGTGTCGATGGTCACAGTGCGGAGATTGACACCAGCCAATGACAGATCAGAACAACAGCGTGTCATGGACCTATCGGCAGTTACGTGAGCTACTTGGGGGCGGGGTCTCTAAGGGTGATGACAATCAGATGTACGATGTCATTACCATGGTCACTTTATTAAGGTTTTTTGGCATATCATGCAAGTTTTCAATGCAACCGTAGAGAGGCATGTCTCCCCATCCCAAAAGCCAGGAGAGCATTTAGCTTGACTCCTCCCTTCCAGTCTCAAGAGCAGATCATGAAGTGTGGCTGTCGGCACGTCACAACAGGAAGAGCAACGATTGGCATGCACCAGTATATGCAGGAGATGTCACTCATAGTTATAGCATTATCAAAAGTGGAAGTTCTTCGAAAACGCTTGAAGATAGCTAACAGCATTTGTGATAAACGCACTAGCAGGCAGGTTATTTTTAATTTTAGAATAGCCTGGTTAATATTTCATAGTAGATACGCTGTACATGAATTGTATTATATAACAAAATGTATACAATTATACAAAAAAAAACTTTGTAAAGAGATGTTCTATATTTTGTAATTATGTACTATTTGAAAGAATATCAGCAATACAGACCCTAACGAATCCTATTATGTTACGAAAGTGGATTTGCGTTATTTTGTTATTAGGTACGATATACGATCATTTTTATTTGCCTTTTTCTCTGTCATTTATTTTCGCTCATATGCAGCCTTGGTTTGTCTGTGAGGGCAGTGGTTTTTCGGTTGTGCAACACAACTGCACCAGATATGCAAAAGTATTTGTTATTGTTTAACGAGCATAGTGTCACACGAAGTTATTCGAAAACGTTATTTCACCAAACTAATGCCAGTTCTGCAAGGTTTGACCCCTCTTCTAAAGACAGAGAGAAACTGGAAGGCAAGATGAAAGCCGAAAAGATGAAAACTCTTCCGAGATGAGGCAGTCAGGTGGCTGAGCGGTGAGGGAGTCGGGCTAGTAATCTGAAGGTTGCCAGTTCGATTCCCAGCCGTGCGAAATGACGTTGTGTCCTTGGGCAAGGCACTTCACCCTACTTGCCTCAGGGGGAATGTCCCTGTACTTACTGTAAGTCGCTCTGGATAAGAGCGTCTACTAAATGGAAATGGAAATGAGGTGCGTTTGGTTCGGAGCCCTGTGTTGTGCCGAGGGGGTGCACAAGAAGCAGTGAAAAGTGTGTTTAAAAACGACGCGAAATTGGTTGATTTCCACGTGCAACTTGGGTTTAGTTGATCCCGACTCAAAATGCCTTTCTGCTGCTGACATTGGGGAAAAAAAATATATGTTAAATGACAGAGAGGAACCGAGGCCTCCGGTTCTCCTGTAGAATCCTGGGGGTTCTCTCACACACAGAACACACACCTCCCTGGTGTGACTCCACCCACCCTCTGAACCGGATCTTCCGAATCACTCAGCCTTCACGTTGTCCTCGCGTGTGAGGGCTCCAGATCGGGCCCTCCAGGGGCCAGTGACACATCAGGGCTGTCCGCCCGCAGGTGAGACACCAACGCTGACGCGTTCCTGTGTCCCTGACACCCGGCACGCCTGCAGGGTTCTGGTGACGTAGCTGAGGAGAAGCTAAGCAATACAAGCACCACCCCCCCACCCCCACCCCACCCCTCCAAGTCTCCCCCCTTACTCTCAGCACCTTGGGTCCCTGCATCCAGTATACCTCGCCAAGCATCGGGGAAGGGCAAGTAAACATATCAGCGTCTCTGTCTGTCTGCAGTGTCTCCGACCCAGCGCTGGTGGATTATGTGTCAGTAGAAACAAGCTGCCCCTTGGACTCTAGTCTGGGATCACGGGTGGATTGGTGCTGGGTCTAGGAGCAGTTTCAACTCGGAGTATCGCTTGTACTAAATGGCTCGGTACAATTCATGAACTCCCTTGTTGCCATCGAGTGTAATGTAGAAGTTAATAATGTAAATGCGTCACAAGAGTGAAACAGTAGATGTTGAATACTAGGATGTTGGCTCTTCCAGGTACTGGAAGAGGTTAGCACAGATGATGTGTCAGTTACAAGACCTATGGGTTCTGTAGTCCATGAGTGTTTGATTTGTAGTTCATGAGTGCTCCGCGCTCAGTCAACCGAATACTGTCATGAAAATGTAGGTTTTCCTATTTGTGTGCACATTGAAAGGGCTCTTTGAATTGTTTGTGAGTAAACAAAATGTTTTCTGGTTCTTTTCTTGTTGACAACTATGACGTGAAAAGGACCTATGTGTATTCCAGGCACATTGTTCTATTCGTAGCAATTACTGATAAACTGAAGATATGCATTATTTTGTAAAAGACTTTTAAGAAGATGTTGAACTAAAGATAAAAACCAACTTACTTTTACCTCATGTCAGGGATTCCTGAAGAAAAAAAAAAGAACAGAGAAAATGATTTGGATCGTTCTATACCAATGGAATTTAAATATTAGCACATAGCTGTTTGTCTTTGCACAAGTAACTGTATAGTGATTTTGTTTCTCCTTTTTCTATACATATTTTTGTGTATTAAGGTGAGACATTTTTGTACTTTTTTGTGGCCGTGTGTATGGTTTAGTGAACTATATATTTGTCATTCCCACCTCACCTTACAATGCTGGGACTGAAAGAATATTAAAAGAAAGGAAAAATAGAATAAAACATTTTCAAGGTGCACTGTTCCTCTGTTAGCAGGTAAAAAAAAAAAAAGCAAGAAATTGTAAAGTACCAGTTTACAGAGAAACGCCTGTTGATTTAAACATTTTGATTTGTTTTCATCATCTTGTTATAATTATTATGATTACTATTACTGCTATTAATGTTCTTAAATATGTATTAAGATAAAAGATCATGTAAAATATGTACAAACCTATGGAAAGACCCATGGTAATGTTCTATACTTGAAAGTCTTGATATTGCTCTGTAATGTTTTTATTCAGTAAAGATGATTTCTCTTAGTAGCAAATGCTTTAATATATATATAACCCTCTAGGTTTTGTATCAATACATTTTTTGTATTTTTCCATTTTATTTTGGCCTTGAATTTATTTGAATCAATACTGATATTTTATTTTCTAATGATTATTACTGAATAAACTTACACTGAAATTCAGTTCCTCGAGAGTTCTTCATCAGTAATTAATAAATAGACAATTAAAACAACTTTTTACTGTTTAACAACAGTTCCTTGATGTAAAAGATACATTTTAATTAATATCAAGCATATTGTATCACAAAAAAAAAAAAATGTCACTGCTATATCAACAATAAATAATGACAAAGAAAAACAATCTAATAATGAGGTCCGTTAGGTGATAAGGAAGTTAAACAGTTGACTAATGTGTTCAAAGTACCGACAATGGCCGGGTTTCCCAGATTCGTTAAGAAGCTCTTAACGCTAAGCGCTTCTTAGGAGCGTTCTAAGAGCGTTCTAGAGCGTTCTTAGAACGCTCTTAAGAAGCTCTTAGCGTTAAGAGCTTCTTAACGAATCTGGGAAACCCGGCCAATATCTGTAAATATTTCTGCATTTCACTTGGGTGAGACTCTGTTGTTGTCCGGCCCCACCATGATGGTAGTCTGGTTCTCTTCCTCGTCTTCTTCTGAGGCCCACGGGTTCTGCCCACACAGCAGGAAGGGCACCGCATAGCTCCTGAACTGGGGAGGAAGACACCCTCAGCTGCATCTCATCCAGGAAGTGACTTCCAGAAGTGCAATGTCTTTGGTCGCCACCAGGGGGCACCAGGTCCTTAATGGAACTGCATCGTGAAACCTCTCAGTAGTTCTACAGTTTCAGGTGTAACACGAACGTTAATAATAAAGGTAAAGTGGCAATCTTTTTATGCTCAATATATTTAATATATATTTCTTATAATCTATATCGAATTTACATCTTTCATCGTCGTGTATTTCCTCACTAGCTGTGGATAAAAGCGTCTGTCAAATGAATAAAACGCATCTACGAGAGAGGCTCGTCCTCTTCCTACCTGCTTGTTGAGGAAGATGTAGATGAGAGGGTTGTAGACGGTGCTGCTCTTGGCCAGGTAGACGGGCACCGTGCCGACCAGGGGACTGATGGTCACGTCAGGGTTGTGAACGACCAGGAGGGCGAGGCTGGCGTAGGGCAGCCAGCTGCCCAGGAAGGTGAGCACCATGAGGACTACCATGCGGGCCACACTGGCCTCGGCTCGGGCTACTGCTCCGCCCTCCATGCAACCCATCTTGGAGACCTGGGAAACAATTCATGGTGGTGCCATAGGGGTCAGATGGCTGAGCGGTTAGGGAGTTGGGCTATTAATCAGAAAGTTGCCGGTTCGTTTCCCTGCCGTGCAAAATGACGTTGTATCCTTGGGCAAGGCACTTCACCCTACTTGCCTCGGGGAGAATGTCCCTGTACTTACTGTAAGTCGCTCTGGATAAGAGTGTCTGCTAAATGACGTAATGTAAATTTAATGTAAATGTTCCATTACACCAGAGGATGTGACATAAGTAAACACAAGTAAACTGTGCACTCTGGGTAGTTTTCTATTCTGTTTAGCGATTAATGTCAGATTATGCTTCTATTCTGTTTAGCGATTAATGTCAGATTATGCTTAGTGACAGTCACCTAGACATACACATAGATAAACCCATGCCACTCACTTACACCTAGATCAAACTGAACATGTTCAAGGAAAGACCCTATCAGGTGAATGATAGATGAGATCTCTTTGTGAAATCCTCTGGGACATTGCTTGTAAAAAATATTTAAAGGAGTCAGGTGGCTGAGCGGTTAGGGAATCGGGCTAATCAGAAGGTCGCTGGTTCGATTCCTGGCCATGTCAAATGACGTTGTGTCCTTGGGCAAGGCACTTCACCCTACTTGCTCCGGGGGGAATGTCCCTGTACTTACTGTAAGTCGCTCTGGATAAGAGCGTCTGCTAAATGACTAAATGTAAATGTAATGTAAATGTAAAAAAACATCAACACAAATAGAGTTAGTTTCGATTTGATGAGCGAACAACCACGGATTTTACCATGTCACTTGAGGATCACTCAGAACCACGCACCTGACGCAGGGTCCACAGCAGCTTGGCATAGGAGCCTAGGATGAGGGCAAAAGGGATGGCGAAGCAGAGGGCGAAGTAACAAAGGATGTAGGAGACGTTTCTGGGATCCCGGCTGTGCCAATCGGGCGCACAGGAAGTCCCCACCCCCTCCAGCTCGTAGCGACCCCAGCCGAACAGGGGCGGGGTGTTCCACCCGAGCGACCACAGCCAGCACAAGGCCACGCCCCCGGCAGCATGCTTGGACTGGAAGCTGATCTGGCCCAGGGGCTTGCACACCACGAACATCCTCTCCACGGCGATCAATGCTACCGTGCAGAGAGAGGTGATACCTGTGGTAAGGACAAGAAAACACTTATTTGAAGGTCTGGATGTAAAGGAATAATACTTGGCTGTTCAGGGACCAAGTTGGTAGGAAAAATAACTTTAAATGTTTGTTTTTTTTAAAGGACCCCAAATTAAACTCAGACACTTTCCTAATTATAGCTGAGCCCAACAATTTTTATGGAAACATTTTCTTACCACAAAATTAGTACTTGGACAAGCTGTAACGCTTTTCAGCTGTGTCCCTTTTTTTATCTAAGATTATTTTTTTTCATATATATTTTGCGCAAACTATTCCCTCACGTTCACAGTTCAGCGAACCATCTCCTCCAGTTCACTCACCAAACAGCGAAACGGAAAACCCCTCCATCACACAGCCCACCCTACCCATGGAGAAGTATCCCACCGCGTTGTTGACCACGGAGAGCACCCCTCCCGTCAGAGCCGCGCCCAGGTCGGCCACCGCCATGTTCACCAGCGCGTAGTTCAGCGGCTGCCTCAGCTGCCTGTGCATCAGCGTCACCACGATCACCGTGGCGTTCAGAACGATGGCTGGACCGGTGAAGATCGCCATGATGACGGCCAGGGCGACGAACCCCGCTCTGGACAGGGGCGGGGCGCCCTCCGGGGGCTCCAGGTAGGCGGAGGTGTTGGGCAGGGACGCAGAGCCATGGGGAGACATGGAGACACGGGTGAGAGGACACGGACGCACTGACTGTCTGCTGGCTCTCCCCTTTACTCTCGGTGGGGTCATAGAGTGTGTAAGCTGGGGACATAAGTCTGGAAGTAAGTCCTTCAAATCCCCACTATAAATTAAGTAATTCCACCACAGGTGATGATCCTTGTTCCCCCCCCACACACCTCTCCTCCTTCCTTCCTCACCGCGCCCCATCCCTGATTGCTGAGGTCTTAAATAGGTTGGCCCCTATGTGGACATGTGGACAGTTAAGAGTGTAAATCTGACCCCTCCCCCCCCATACACTCACACACATATGCCCCCCCGAGATTTTACTTCAGACGTGTCACTGCAGGGAGTAGGCATTTGGGGAAAATGGTCATCAAGGTTTAAGCTTTGTGTCCAACTGTCACAACAGAATTAGAGGGTAAATCTCCTCCTCTTTCCCTCTCCCTCTCCCTCTCTCTCCCTCTCTCTCTCTCCCTCTCTCTCTCTCTCCCTCTCTCTCTCTCCCTCTCTCTCCCTCTCTCTCATCGGTGGGGGTCAGGTCAATCTTAGGTGAGACAGTGAGACGTCAGGTCACCGTCCCTGCAGTCTGTTCCTGTCCCTGAGTCCCATCAGCTGAAACCACTCTGATGTTAGCGCAGGGTTTATTGATCTATATCGATACAGTTACAGTCGCATACATGTGGGAATTGTATTGCGTTCTCACACAAGGCAATTTTTTGTCTGGAAGGCCTTAGCCTGGGTACAGAAACCACTAAGAGGCTTGATAACCCATTATCTGTTCATTCAATATTTACACACAGTAGTCCTGGTCTATATTTACACACAGTAGTCCTGGTCTATTACAGTTATCGTTTCACCAGAGGATTTCAATTTTAAATCGCCCTTTAACGTTTTTTTAATAAATGTGGAGATATGATGTCGTTGGACTCATTTGAATGCAAATTGACAAACAAGGCTGTCTTCCTGTTTCAGCCTCGGGGGCAACAGTGTGCGCTCTGGGTCAGGTTTGTTTACCCTGAGGTTGTCTCTTATCTACACTTACAGTAATGCCTTGCAAAATGTCCTGAATGAGCTGTTATCAAACATAAACAGCATGTGCAATAGTGGCGAGGCAACCCGTGCATAGCTCCTGGCCTCCTCTGGCCCTAAACAAGTTATCTGATGGATCTCTATAAGTCGGATCGACTCTCTCTCCTTGCCCCTCTACTCTGTGTTAGTCCAAATGGGAGCAGAGGCACTTTGATAATTAACTGCAGACGTGCATATCTAGCACCCGGTTCCGTTCCCTCAGGGAACATGGAGGAGTCATGAGTGGAGGGGAATGTGCATTCCAACAGTGGAGAGCCGAGAGATTAGGACTTCAAAGTGGAACGTGTTCTTTCTTTTGGGTCGGAATGGAATGACAGTCTCCTAAAAGTCCTGGAGTCTGAGTAGGTTTGATGGCGGGATGACGTGTGTGTGTCTATGTGTGTGTGTGTGTGTGTGTGTCTGTGTGTCTGTGTGTGTGTGTGTGTGTGTCTGTGTGTGCGTGTGTGTAGATGACGAGAAACTAAGGAAGTGTCCTAAGACACTTATTTCTGATGTTCTATAACCTAGCTGTGGATTAACTGTGGTTTAGCCCAACATATTAAAAAGCTAGATAGCAGTGCACTGTGGGTAACCTTGTAAGAGGTTTACCTTCGTTAAGTCAAGACAGAGTTCACCAGTGTTTGGGTCCTGAGTTTAAAAAGAAACGGGATGTCCCTGTTTGATTCAAACGGTTTCTGGACCTAATCCCTTGTCTTCGAATTACAATAGTGGAAAATAATTAGTGTATAATTAGATACAGCGGTTTAGAATATTATTGGTGTGTCTGTCCGTGCTTTAGCACCGTGTAGTATAGCAGCCCTCAGTCCATCCATCTTTGCGGGTACCTATAAAACATTTCTTGAAAAAAGTGCAGCCATCTGCACAAAATGTCTATTGTTGCTGATATAAACTGTGAAATCAGCACCCTGGACAGCGCATAACGACTGCCTTGGAGAATAATGCTACAGTGTTGTGGACAGACCTACTGCATTCAGCACCACGGAGAGGGCTCAACGGCATGGTTTTCAAACCTGGCAGCCCCCCCCCCCCTCACACACACACACACAAAAACAGCTGACAGGGGTGAACTTTGGCGTTTGGTCATTGCCTGACGAGTTTTGGAAATGTAAAATAGGGTAGTTTAATCAAGACCTAATGTGGGTGAGAGTTGAACGTTCCCCATGTATTCTGCTTCCAGTCAACACAGGACTTCACGCGTCTCCGATTGTCGAAATATCTTACACTAAACGTGTGGGACTCTTCAGTGACGAGATTCTTATTAAGTGTCGCGCAGTGAGACGCCAGGCTTTTATTTGTAGTCAATAGTTAATTAAAGAATCTCCACGCCAAATGTGATTGGGGCCCGGGAGAGGGGCGGCTGCGGCAGCCGCTGATACTGTCCATCACCATGTGCCTTATCGGCACGTTCCAGCCAAGAAGAGGCTCCTCGCGTCTTTGATGTACGATGTAATTACTAGGCTAATAATGGCTTCGTGCAGAAACGCTGCATGTGTGGTGGGAGATCCATCAACCCGTTCACCGCCCTGACATCATTATCGCGCGCTAATCAGCGTTTAGTAGTAAAAGAAACGTGCAGAGGACAGGGGAACTCAGAAAGGAGAGTCTACGGGAATTAAAAACAAAAAAAGCTGTCAAATGACACACTTCTCAAGAACATCGTCTCCTATTCACTCTCTTAGTCTCTCTCTCTATTTCCCCTTTCTCACACTCTCTCGCTCTCTCTCTCTCTCTCTCTCTCTCTCTCTCTCTCTCTCTCTCTCTCTCTCTCTCTCTCTCTCTCTCTCTCTGTCTTTATCTCTGCAGTCTCATTCCCAGCACTCTCGCTGGTGGTCAGTGAATGACCTGGTAAAGGTTTAAGTTGAATATGCATATTACTTTCATGCATATGCATTATTTCCTAGAGCCGGCTGTATAGCAGCGTGCTGTCGTGTAGACATGTCAGACTACGAGCTGGACTGCGAGTAACGTAGTGTGTCTCAGTCCTCGACGAGCTGGGGAGAATAAGGCAGTCGTAAACGACTATAAAACCCCGTGTGTTTGCTCTGACGAATGAATGTTAGAATCGAGTTTTTTACATTCCAGGCAATTTTTGTAGGTTCCATATTTGTGGTTTCTTATGGCATCGAGATCTTACATGACAGTTACTCTCCGCTGCCTTGAATGATTGCATGAACGCGCGTTCGAAAGTTTGCAATTTTCCACGGTCGCTGCACGGTTTGATGAGTTGAGATCGAAACGGATCCATTGCATCTTCAATCCGCAAGTCGTTCTTCCTGCGGGGAAACTAAGACTCGGTTACCAGAAACCAGGTTTCTAGATCAGGGCTAATCTGAGATAGGCTACAGTAAACTAGAAAAATCCCACGTGCAACCTCATCCTATGTTTTCCTAATCATATTTTGCTTTCTGGACGGAAACAGCAAATTGCATAATAGACTGTTTCGAGACACGGAGATTTCTCTCTCTCTTTCAGCCCATCTGTCTCTCTTTCTTTCTCCATCTCTCTCTCTCTCTCTCTCTCTCTCTCTCTCTCTCTCTCTCTCTCTCTCTCTCTCTCTCTCTCTCTTTCTTTCTCTGCCCTCTGGCGGCAAGGGACCAGTGCAGATGTTCCCAGGTCACCCCTCTCCTTCACCACGCAGGTCGCTCCGGGAGTGACAACTGACCCGTTGGACGCGGGACCGGAGGAAAGGAGTACGGTTATGTTGTAACAGTATAGTGCGGCTCTTGCGCGCGGACAGCGTTTAAAGAGACTGTGGGGGAGTTCGACCGATCGACGAGTCTTTTTTTCCCCGGTCCGGCCGGGAGACAGTCTTTAGCCGGGGGACCGTCTGTAGTCGGGAGAACGTCTGTAGTGGGAAAGCACTCGAAAGATGATGTGGAATTGGAAGATTCTGTTTGCGCGCGTGAGCTGCGCCGGCTTTCTTCTGTTTTGGATTACAGTGGGAACGACTGTAGTACACGTAGTTGGCTCTCAGCAAGGAATTCCTTTATCAGTGTGAGTATCGGGTCGGCGACCTAAAACTTTTTTTTGTCTGAACGATTTGGTTCATTGCTTCCTAACCGTTACCTGAAATGCACACCTATATGTAAGTGCATTTGCCCTGGTAAGCTTTCGAGAGATATCCTGAAGTTTATGAAAATAAACATTAAAACGAGTCTACTTTTTGTGTACGGTAGCACTATTGGGCACTGGGTTGAATATGCTACAGCCTCGAAAACATTGTTAATTAATGCTTATACTGATCAGGCGTTTGTATCCTTACATCTATATTATAACAATGACTGTAACACATATTATTTTGTAACTATGGCTATTTACTTATGTCTCATTATCTTTATAATCTATATAATTAGCAATATAAAAATAGCTCATTTATCATCTCAAAATGAGTCTGTATGAATTATCACAGTCTGAATTGCTCAACATAAAGTACTGTAGCAAGTGTGTCCCAACGCGATGCAGCAATGGGTAAAAAAAGAAATATGAGGATGTAAAAAAAAGAGAAAAGCCTGTTGAAACCCCTGTAGTTGTATGACTCTTCATATCCACATACACTTTCAATTATTACCATCCTCTAAAATTAAAATAGTGTTGGTCTGCAATAATAACAAATTTAAAAATCTGAAAGAGCTAGAAGCAATGTGATTTTAGGATAGACTTTTGTGTGCTGTCATTAAAGTGCGTTTTTGTAACATATAAAAAAAGTTTCATAAAATAATTGCATTATGGTATATATTTCTACATAATGGTCAATGTTGTGGGAGTGCTGTAATAGTGTTGTTTTGTGTCTTCCAGTGTAAAGCTCTGGCCTCTGCATTTGGTGGAGAGATTAAATCCCTCTCTGCAAAATACTCAGGGTCCAGCTGTTGCAAAAGGTATACATGTCTCTCTCACCCACTCCTCACACACCTTTCCTCACTCTCTGTATCATACCAGGCTCTCTCTCTCTCTCTCTCTCTCTCTCTCTCTCTCTCTCTCTCCTCTCATCTCTCTCTCTCTCTCTCTCTCTCTCTCTCACCACACAACACACACACACACACTGTACATTTGAATGCTGCATTTTCCTAATAGATGCTGACGCCTTTGTTGGTCGTGGTTGATACTGATGTGTTGTGTCAAAGACTCAGGTGTGTGGGTCGGATGCTCAGCTGTGCGCGTGTGTGTTTGCGCACGTGTTTGTGTGCATGCGCACGCAGTCGACACGGACCATTAACCACAGTCCTGTTTCCTCATTCTCATCTCATCTCCAGTTAACTCTCTGGAGTCGTGATTTTCAACCCGGGGATAGAAACGCGACAAGGAGACAAATTGAATAAGAGTATGCGGAGGGTGGGACTGGGGTACCAACTGCAGGCGAAGGAGGAGGAGGAGGAGGAGGAGGAGGGAGGGAACACACCAAAGATGGAGAGAATGAGGTTTAGAAAGTATGTCTGACGTTATTCAGTGTCAGTTCCAGCACCTGACCACTTGGTGGCGGAAGTGGAACACCCGACCCCTGCCATGCACCTTGCCATCCAGTGAATTATCAATTTAAATCATCAATATGTAATATGATATTTATAGCCTAGATTGATTTGAATAACCTTTCATGAAAGGGATTTGATAAATCAAGGATGACTGTGACATAAGATGGTGTGTTCATATACAGTGAGAACACTGTAATATTGTCTGTTCTGTATGTCAACAGTTAGCCCACCAGCGATGAATGTGAGAAGCTAAACATTCAAATTCAGCACCATTCAGCAGCTTTTCACTGTGTGTTTATGGGTTGTATCTATTTGTGTGCGTGTGTGTGTGTGTGCGTGCGTGTGTTTATGTGAGATAAGGATGTACTCCATAACAGTAGCACTGTGCTGCTGTACTCACCATTAACTCTGCTAACAAAGGACATATTGCGGCAGCAGATGTACGTATATCACTGTTTGTGTGTGTGTCTACGCATGTGTACGAATGTGTGTGTGTATGTGTGAGTGAATGTGTGTGTATAACAGTGTGTGCGTGCATATCTGTGTGTGGATGCGTGTGTATAAAGATGTGTGTGTGTGCGTATGTGTGTGTATAAAGATGTGTGTGTGTAAAGATGTGTGTGTGCGTATGTGTGTGTATAAAGATGTGTGTGCGTGCGTATGTGTGTGGATGTGTGTGTATAAAGATGTGTGTGTACAAAGATGTGTGTGTGTAAAGATGTGTGTGTGTGAGGATGTGTTCGTGTATAAAGATGTGTGTGTGTGTGGATGTGTGTGTATAAAGATGTGTGTGTATAAAGATGTGTGTGTGTGTGTGTCTGTGAAGACAGCAGGGTAAGAGGTTCCACAGTTTTCCACACAAATATTGAGAACACATTCCCTTTAGGCACACAGCTGTACTTCTGTAAAAGACCCCAGCATAAACACTCGCACACCTGTACTTCTGTAAAAGACCCCAGCATAAACACTCGCACACCTGTACTTCCATTTACATTTAGCAGACGCTCTTATCCAGAGCGACTTACAGTAAGTACTGGGACATTCCCCCCGATGCAAGTAGGGTGAAGTGCCTTGCCCAAGGACACAACGTCATTTTGCACGGCAGGGAAACGAACCAGCAACCTTCTGATTAATAACCCAACTCCTAACCGCTCAGCCATCTGACTCTGCTTCTGTAAAAGACCCCAGCATAAACACTCGCACATCTCCAACTCCTCCTGCAGATGTGTTCCGTTCTGCCTGCGTAAGCACTTCCCCTGCCTCGTTCCTTCTGCTCACCAGGGCACGACCGCTGACCACGCCTCACAACCACGGGGCATACACCCAGCGAGGCGCGGGGGAGCGGGGGCCGGCCGTTATGTGGTGGAGGGGAGGGGGTGGAGGGGGTCGTTAAAGGGTGATCATTAGATGTTTCATGGTGTATTAGCTGATCTCCAGTGCCGGTTGGTCAGGCAGGGAGCAGGCATGCTGTGATGGAGAGACAGAGATAGGTGGAGAGGAGGAACACTCCTCTGGGTCTGAAACTGGGTTCATCTTTAGATCCCTCACAGCTTCTGTCAATAGTCATGACTGTGATTATTGATGGGTAACCCCCTCCTTCTCCGCCCACCTGACTCCTTTGATAACTGGGGAAGGGGGGGGAGGGGGGGGGTGAAAGGGAAGGGGGGGCGGGAGGGTTCTGTGGTGCTGAGGCGAGGAGGACAGGCGTGAAATGAACTGTTCTGCTCCACTGCTGGTCCACACTCCTCCTTTCACTAGGTAATTTGTCGCCTCATGTACTGGGATTTGTGTGTGTGTGTGTGTGTACGTGCGTGTGTAAGTGAGAGAGGGAGAGAATCAAAGTATCTATCTGTTATGGCTGGTGTTAGTTCTCATGAACAAAAAAAAACATGACATTGGTATGGGTTGAAGAGAGAAGTTGTACGGGGTGATTTTGTTTGTCTTTTGTAAGTGTGTGTTTAAGAGGGGTGGGGGGGGGTTGTTTCGATGTAATGCTACATTATTTGGTGTTTTATGGGGGGTGGGGGGTGGGGGGTGGGGGGGGCTTTGTTTTGGACGGTGCAGGTGCTGCTATCCTGCAGAATCAGCATTACGTGAAGTGTACTTCATTATCCAGAACCGGCCAAGCCTGACACGTTATTATCTTTCTCCCCGCGCGTTGACTCCATTTCAATTACCCTCCAACAGTGCGTGGCCTTCAGACTCAGCCCCGCCCCCGAGTCTCTTGCCCCACGCCAGGCCGGCCACTGCAGCCAATCACAGAATGAGAGACAGAAGTTGTTAGCCAATTAGGGAGTCAAAATAAAGCATATCAATCATTCACTGTAACCGGATCTAATATTGCAGCTTGTCAACCTATCTCTGAGACACGGTTTGTTAAATTTACATGCGGTTTCCCAGGGTGAAAATAAGAGGTGTTGTAATTTCTTCATGTAATGTGTGTGAGAAAATAGAGCCAACAGTTCTGTCTACAAACCTATAATTCTAAGACACGTGGGCTAGGTTTTAGTGAATTCAATAGCAGCATAGACCTACCATATATCACACTCTTGTTAAACTGTCAAATTCAACTTTAAATTCACAATTTCTCAAAGACATAACCTACTCTTAGACTACTTCGGTTTGGGGCTTATGTTGTTTGCAGGTGTCCAATAATTAGATTATTACGTATCTAAAAACCCTGTCGTGTAGCACAAATGACTGTTATGTCCACAAGAGCATATTACTTCACTGTTCTGTGCTTGACAAAAAAGAATCAAAATAAAAGCTGTTGTCTTTACATTCACAGAAATACAAAGAATTTGAGAAGTCTGTCAGGGTGGAGGAAATTGATGGCGTTAAACTGGTGAAAACCTTGGCGCAGAGGATGGAAGAAATGTTTCGGAGAAAAGCGGAGGCGACACGGGTAAGTCATCTTATCTGCAAAGTCATCCTATTTTATTGTTGGGCTTCCACTACAAAAGTAGTAAAAACCAATGTGGGGATTTTCCCCCCGAAAAAATAGGCTCCTGAGTTAACCTACGTTTGTGAGAAAAAACATTACAACATCTGATCTGAAACTACAACTTGTGAGGGTTTTTAATTTTATTTTTTTACAAGTGTTAAATTGGCCTAATTGTCAACAACAAATTGTCATTACACCTAATTATTAGCAGTAGCCTATCTGCCTGTTGACCTAGACCTTTTTTTGTACAACCTATATATTTGTCTTGAACCGGTGACGTGGTGTTTAAATCATTCATAACCCGTGTGACTAGAGCATAGTTTGTCACGGGTGGGCAATTACAACATTGGTGTCACATCGGGAGTGTAGGGCCTACACTTTACCTCGCCATTATCCAATCGTCTGAGGCCGTGACAGATAAAGCCGTGATACATTTATGTGGGGAGCGGAGCGGGGGAGGTATATGTCACCTATTTTAATTGGTAAAACTAACTCCCGGACAGTTGTACGGGATGATAGCGTTTATCTTTACTTGCCAGATCTCACCGCTCCGTACAGGCTGCCTGCCTGTAATTCTAAAGCAGCCTACCTACAACGTCTGTGTGTGGATGGCAAGGCCTCAATTATAAATTAGAAAGGGACATTTTAAAACATATTGAGGTGAAAATAATTTCAAATAATGTAATTATGTTAAGGGTAATGTTGTATTTGTCGTCACAACAACATTATTCAACGAATACAATTTTATACAATTTAATGTTTGGTATTTAATTCGGTTGTTGCTGATGAAGTCCAATGTGACTACTTTTTGATGGAGTTTAGTGCTCAAATATTTGTCCACGTTTATCCGTTTTACTTTATTTTCAGTAGGCCTAGCCGTCGGCTATTGCTGACGATTCAATCTCAGCACTGAATGCGTAGGGCTAAAATGAATTAAATTGAACTGTCAAAGACGTCGCGCAATGCCTCAATTTCTGTTTGCGTTGCTACAATATTTTTGCTTAGTCGACAGTTTTTAATTACCTGCTCAGGCACAGCACCGGTGACTGTGTTGGCCATAGGTGTTCAGACTTTTCTCCAAAACTCGCCGGCAAGCACATTTCAAGAAAGGTGATATTGTAGAGAGGGTATTGCAAGTCACGAAATATTGTTCCTGGTCACGTAAATTGCCTATCAATCATTTATTGCTGGCACACATAGCCAATATTGGTGCACATGTGTTTTGCGTCCTTTAACTTTTTACGGCAAGAAAGTCCGCCCTTCTCACATGTCAGGTCTTTCGCTTACAGTGATTGGCCATAGCCTATATTTGAAAAGAATATGGTCTAAATAAAAACATATTTTTTATTTTTAATTGGAGACCATTTAATCTTTTTGGGAACATTTTGCCTTGTAATAATATAGCCTTTGTAGAGATACCATAGCCTATGTCAATTTTTGGGGGAAATGTGTGTGAAAGTAGAAAAAGATTTTGTGAAGGATCACTTGCAGTTTGAAGGACGTTGCTTGTCCCCTAAGCATCTAGGAGTCCTTATCTGTAGGACAATGGCACAGCCCTCTCCTACACCCTCTAGTATAATAGATTTAACAGCTAGAGTTACAGCAGGCCAGGGAATGGCCAGCCCCACAGGGGATGTCCCATTTTAGCTTGATGTGCTGAGTTTAAATGTTGTTTTAATGATGTAGTTCCATTCTGCCTCTCCCACTTATCTCCTTTGTCCCTCTGTCCTGCCCCTCCTCTCTCACTCTCTCTCTCTCTCTCTCTCTCTCTCTCTCTCTCTCTCTCTCTCTCTCTCTCTCTCTCTCTCTCTCTCTCTCTCTCTCTCTCTCTCTCTCTCTCTTTCCCTCTCTTTCCCTCTCTCTCTCTTTCCCTCTCTTTCCCTCTCTCTCCTTCCTCTCTATCTCTCCCTCTCTCCTTCCTCTCCCTCTCTCTCCTCTCTCTCTCCTCTCTCTCTCTCTCCTCTCTCTCCCCTCTCTCTCACCTCTCTCTCCTCTCTCTCTCTCCTCTCTCTCTCTCCTCTCTCTCCCAGCGTCTTGTGGAAGCTGCAGAAGAGGCTCATCTGCAGCATGAGGAGAACCCAGACCTGCAGGTAGGAGCTGCATGCTGGGAGCTGCTGTGGAACAGAGGAGAGAAACCAGATCCAGGTGAAAGAGAAAGCGCAGGAGAGGAAAGTTGGAAACACAGAGGGGTGTATATCAGCAGTATAACTGGCTAATTTAGCGAAAGAACTGCCGGAGAAATAAGCCAGGTAGGTTGTAACAAAGCAATGTGAGAGTTGTTCACGAGACAGAATCGGACCACAGTCATGTTTGCTCTGTTGTTTACAATACAGCTTCCAAGACATCTAAGTTTGTTTTTATTCTGCTACTGAGATTGATGTAACAACACTCAGCACTTAATTAACCCCTATTAAAGTGCAAAACCACGGAAGAGTGTGGGAGTGGAAAACAAATAGCAGTGTTCAAGGAAAACCACAGAAGAAGACGAGTAGGCCTGGCTCTTCAGCGGTTGTGCCTGGAGGACCAGGCGAGGCGGTGCAGAGGAGGTGCAGAGGAGACAGGCCCTGGTGGCCATGCTGTTGTCCTTCACATTAAGGCCCTGTCAGGCAGTTGATACATAAAGCTTCCTTAATAAGCAACACTGCATAGACTGAAGAAGAAACTATAGTGTCTGCCATAACTCACACTGATTGTCTATGATTATAATTCAAGCTGTTCATGAGGCTGTCATTGTGGACTGGGGGGTTGGGGTCTGTTTTTGGATCAAAGCAAACAGATAAAATGTAGCTTATCCACCAGTACATCACCACATAGTGGGTAGACTACATAGACTACATAGACACATAGACTACATAGTCCACAGATAACAAATACTAGTTTATTTTAATGAATTTTTAAATGAAATTTGGCATTGGACATTTCTTCATTTTAATAATGTGCTTTGTTTCATTTGCATATAGGCCGTTGCTAGTTTACAGTCATGGGAACATACAAAACAAGGATTTGAACGTTGGTGCATTTCAAATCTGAGATTTTTCTCCTTCATTGTCGGTTCACACATTCCGGTGTGGTGTCTGTAGTCGTAAACGCTGGCCATTATTTTCTCTAAAGGACGTTATTTGTCTACAGCTGCAGACACAATTCTTAGGCTATTGGTTTCTTGTTATTTTCTTTGGCGCAGTGAGCTTTCCTCTGCCTATGCGGGGGAAATGCAGTAATTCTGTCATAGTGGGGACTCTCCCTCTCTCGCCTCTCTCTCTCTCTCTCTCTCCTCTCTCTCTCTCTCTCTCTCATCTCTCTCTCTCTCTCTCTCTCTCTCACACTCTCACACTCACTCACTTCACTCACTCACTCACTCACTCACTATCTCTCTCTCTCTCTCTCTCTCGCTCTCTCTCTCGCTCTCTCTCTCTCTCTCTCTCTCTCTCTCTCTCTCTCTCTCTCTCTCTCTCTCTCCCTCTCCCCGTGGACAAAGATAGATGGAACTCTTGTGCACAGTGCATTGTTCCACTTTCTGCTTGTAGAAATTGGAAAACTCACTCTGGCAACAAAAACACTTTAAAATAATGGCGACCGTTTTCTTTTCAGTTGATATAAGCATTTCCATAATATGAATAGATGCTGTCGCCTCATTGCTTTCCCGCCTTTTCTATGGTGGTCGTGCTGAATAATCTACGTTTAAAACTGTCCAGAATAGAAAATGAATGCCATTTGTATCATTTCTGTTCTCTTATAAAAAAGAAAGAAAATGGGTTTAAATAAATACGATCATATGATTGCCTACGAAATAATTTAATATTACTGCAGGGAATACTCTTATTAATTTGACTGGATTATCATCTCAGTGTTATTGCACGTTATAACCTATACAAGACATTAACAGGGCCAAAAGTCAGTCAGTTTACCTGTATTTTTTTTATTCAGTATGTAGCATTTTATTAGTTTGCCCCTTTTAATACTTGACTTATTAAATCAATTTAGGTATTTATATTATTGCCATCAATCGGT
>NC_090050.1:23108857-23271357 GCF_038355195.1 Osmerus mordax
ATCAGATTCCATGTGATTTGTGCTCTTAACACTTATGAAAAAACGATCTGAATAGCATCGCAAAACATGTTTGGATTTGGGCCGCTTCTGCCTGCAGTGTGAGGTTCTCCATACAGTGGATCAAACAGATCAGACGCCCTAGTACAAACAGTGTCTCTTCATGCAAGTACTCTTCTCATACCATAGCCTAGCTCATCTACCTAATTAGCTGTCAGTCTTTGAAGCCCAGTGTTTAATTTCAGATCGGACTAATACTTTTCCTCAATTACGCTAGTCGTTTCAAATGAGTGTCTTGAAATGTGCTTGACAGCAGAAAGAGACTGATAGGGATTTAGGTTATATGTGGGATGAGCTGAAGTGTTTCGGATGGTCAAACACTGACATTACTGGAAGTTTGCACCTGACATACTAAGTACCAAAGAGTCAACGACTAGATAATAACAGACCATGCACCAACACCAAATCATAGGCCTCAAAAGCAGCAATTGACCAGTGAGCACAAAAAATAAAAGATGATATCTGATGAGAACACAGTTATTGGCTACTGGCAATAGAACTACGAATGTACCTGTGTTTATATACTTTTTGACTGATAGAAAAGTGACACTATACGGACAAATTCTTGCTTTTTCAACACTGTAGGCCCAATTATATTGTTGTCTTCCACTGGAGTGCTCAATGATTGAAGCTTAATGAAGCTTAATCTATCAAATTATCCCCTATCAACAGGACATAGCTGTGTTGGCTACCATCAACTCGCCTCCTCATCAACAGCTATGATGCTAAATGCTAACATGCACACACATTAGATTGTAATGTCATTTATGCTATCCCTGACATCATATAAACTTATCTACCAAATAGTTATAACACCAATACTTTCATCATCCTAACCCCCACACAAAGTCTTCACACTATGCTAACACTCATTAGCACTCAAACACAAGCTATCTAGCCTCTTATCCACTTACCAAACATTATCACGTTGTAGGCAACTTGGTAAAAGTCCCCCTGTCCTGATCAAAACAAGCCTCTCTCTCTCTCTCTCTCTCTCTCTCTCTCTCTCCTCTCTCTCTCTCTCTCTCTCTCTCTCTCTCTCTCTCCTCTCTCTCTCACTCTCTCTCTCTCTCTCTCTCTCTCTCTCTCTCTCTCTCTCTCTCTCTCTCTCTCTCTCTCTCTCTCTCTCTCTCTCTCTCTCTCTCTCTCTCTCTCTCTCTTCTCTCTCTCTCTCTCTCTCTCTCTCTCTCTCTCTCTCTCTCTCTCTCTCTCTCTCTCTCTCTCTCTCTCTCTCTCTCTCTCTCTCTCTCTCTCTCTCTCTCTCTCTCTCTCTCTCTCTCTCTCTCTCTCTCTCTAAGCATGCACCCAGGTGCTCACAGAGGGTGACAGTGACATGGGCGTGTAATACACACACACCCAAGCTAGAGGTATTTAGCCACAGCTGATAGGAATACGTCAACTGTGCCATCTATGAATTATTAAGGAGACAAACAGAGGAGTGACTATGAGACTCAGTGCAGCTATTGTGTGTGTCATTGTCAACAAGCTGGTAATAGTGTGAATAGAAGCGTTTGAAAGCAATCCCTGTAAAACACCTATGGCTGACACTCCCTCTTCCATCTCATGAGAAAGCACTGACGCTGGTTGCATTCGACTGCTAAACAAAAGATAATATCTGGTCCTGGATTAGCTAGACGCAGGTTTAGTAACAATGGCGGTGTGTACAGTGTATACAGGGAGTCAGGTGGCTGAGCGGTGAGGGAGTCGGGCTAGTAATCTGAAGGTTACCGGTTCGATTCCCGGCTCTGCAAATTATGTTGTGTCCTTGGGCAAGGCACTTCACCCTACTTGCCTTGGGGGAATGTCCCTGTACTTACTGTAAGTCGCTCTGGATAAGAGTGTCTGCTAAATGACTAAATGTAATGTATACAGACATGAGTGCTGATATATATATACCTACATACACAGTACAGTCTCATTCTCCTCTAGGGCACAACATTTCATGTTCAGAGTAATAGTAGGCTAGCCTGCACTAGCCTTTTGCCTTTTGCTCTCTCCTTCCCAACAGCCAGTAGCCTACTCCCTCACACATGCACCCTCCCAAGGTCATATAGCCCACAAACTCGAGTGTGTGTGTGTGTAGCTAATGCTTGTGTCGATTAAATTGTCACTTGTTGCCTTATTCTAAACCCTTAAAGCTGTGTCGCTGTGACAAACCAAACTAAATCGCACAAATGTACAGCCATGGTTTTCATTTGCAGCATTTTTCATGTGAAAATATGCTGTGTCACCCCCACCCCAATTTCATTTGAGCTCCCTCCCACTGCCATCCCACTCAGGTTAATTTATCAAGAGGTAGTCTCTCCTTACTGGCATATGAAACTGCTTACTTGGGGGCATTTGGGAAGATGCAATTCTAGCATTAGACAGCCACAGCCACATGCCTTGAGACTCAATCATCAGCAGGCCTACTAAGAATGATCTGTGCAAAGGAAACTGCTTAGAATTCCATTAGGATTTCTAAATTCATCTAGAACATCTTTCCCAAACACAACAGAGTTAGGCGCCCATTCAAACCGTGGTCAACATTTCCCGTGGAGGTTTAGGATTATTGCATGACGTTATCAGGGAGAAGGTAGCATGTAAGAGCAGGCCATTGCATTTATTGAAGTGAGTCTCACATTGGAAACTGTCAGATATGGCCCTGTAGAATTATGTACAAGACCTGAAGAAGTATGATTCCTAAAAGCAAGTTTACTGTAGGAGATCTAAATCTGAGACTCTGTAACCAAAGCATTAGCATCATTCTCCATCTGTCAGCCCTACGTTAACTGGCATTCAAGCTGGCAGGCATAATTTCAGTATAGTTGCTATCATAACCGCCCACGAGTAACACAATCATTAAGATTACCTGCTGTTGTGACTAATTGGGATGTATAATTAGGTTTGAACAGCAAATGAATAAAAACAAGTAGGCCGAAATAGTTTTATTAGAACATCTGTATGTCCTTTCTGCTCGCGCATTGAGGCTTGACAATTTGAGTCGTGAGTAGCAATGACTATTACAGCCATGAACACGAGATAACTAAATATATATCTGATTGATTTGCACAATTGCTTTGATAAGATGTTGATAGAAATAGTTTTCAGTTCATCTGGTGAGGTGATGTGTTTACATCAACATTGAAGGCACAGCTTCGATTTGTGGTATTGTTTCCAAACACTTCCAAAAATCACTAGCTAGCTTGTCCAAAGTTACTGTAACTCGCTCGCTAGCTGTCGATACAACTTAAGTTTACTGGCTTGCTTAGTGAAAACAAGTAGGTGGATGCAATTTAATCACGACGCACTGCAGAGGTTGAATGACTTCGCTGGGTGCTAGCTTATAGCTAGCTCTCGAGTAAGCAGCAAAACTTGCAGGTAGCACCGGTGCCTGGGTTGTGGATCAGCGAATTCGGTGAGGAAGGGTGCTATCTCGTTCAAAAGTAATTCACACCCCCTTTTATTTGCTAAAGTAACTGTAATAAATAACCCGGTTTCCAGCTAACACATTCATCCTAATGCTGACACACCCAAGAAGTCCATGAAGCATATGCTTGCATCCGTGTAAAGATTTAAATGGTTTAGTTTATGTTGCTAGCGAGCGCTGTGAGCTCTTCAACTAGCACTAGCTCGGTAGATAATCTAAGATTGTGAGGATGTTAAATTGATAGCGACAATACACATTTTTATGTAACTAGCTAAGAATTGTATTAGGTAGCTTCAAAATGTTCGAGCAGTAGACTCACTTAACTCTAAATTAGGAGTGTCTGGTGTACATTTAGTGTATCTACTGATTGGCGTGACATTAGCAAAATAGCGTACATGCCACGGTCAACAACTTTTGTTTTAGCTTAATAGCGTCCAAGGTTCAGTTAGTTAAAGTGTTGTCGTGCATCTAATGTTCCACTGCTAGAACTATATGTATGCATATTTAACTGATGTTGAGCCAATATCTGTCATCTAACGCCAGTTAGCTTGTCATGTAGCTTTACCCAGGCAGCAGCAGGCAGACATGCTCTTGCTAGCTAGGTTAGCAACCCAGAACAGGTCCAATTCTGCCAGTGTGGAAGAGATCAGTACAGTATGGTCAGGTCAGACCAATTGTATTTACTAGTTCCTCCTAATATGTTAAGTATCTATACGATTAAACAAAACAGATGATACATTCTTATTCTCAAACACATGGTTCAAGTCTGAAGTGTGTTAACTAGCCAACGTTGCCTACATTACAATCTCGCAAAACGTAATACATCGAGGACCTGCCCTCCAACATGAGGAAATAGCTTGAGCCGGCTAGAAGTCTGACGAACGGTGTCAGAAGCAGTATCCAACTACTAGGCTACGTTGCTAGCCAGCTAGCTAACAGCAGCTGGCTAGCTAGCTATCTGACATCGCTAAACAAAGTTAATCGGTAACCCGTTGTCATATTACAGAAACATAAGTGAACAATCAGCCAATTATATTTCTACCATCATTCGTCTATCAAATTATCTATTTAGTTATGGGCATCAACTTACATGGGTGCTGAGAGGATTGTGTTGACCGTTCATTTCTCCCAATGGCACCCTCCCACGATGACGTCAAACGTGTTTTACGTAGCCAGGTCAACGTACCCTACGTATTAGGGAGTGTAATTCCATTACCCTGTAGTAATTATGAATATTTGACAGTAAAATGACATTAGGTACGATTATGTGACCGGTATTTGCGATATGCGATTTAAAAGGATTTAATGGCTACGTCCGTTAAAGGGCAAGTTAAATCTCAAATCCACCTAAATTGAGTCAATGAAGATTGTGGATTTTAGTCTTAGACTATACAATTGTGTGTTCAAGTGCCTCTGTTACTACACAAAGTGGTATACACTCGGTGCCTAGGACATAGAGAAAAAAGTATTGGATGTAAATTAAAGGGGCATTCTGCTGCATTTAGAGTCAGGTGGCTGAGCGGTGAGAGAGTCGGGCTAGTAATCAGAAGATGGTCAGTTCGATTCCCGGCCGTGCCAAATGACGTTGGGTCCTTGGGCAAGGCACTTCACCCTACTTGCCTTGGGGGGAATGTCCCTGTACTTACTGTAAGTCGCTCTGGATAAGAGTGTCTGCTAAATGACTAAATGTAAATGTATCTTTCGATATGCATAGACCCATTCAGTAACACCCTCTTGCATGCACACAAATAAACACCCACCCTCTCATACACTCACCAACATAATGTGCCACATTTGCCCAGATACTCTCCAGTCTGTGTTTTTCAACGTCTCGCAGTCCTTTGCCAAAGCTTCACTTTTATGTTGGGACAGTGTAGCCTTGGCCAAGGACAAGTACATTTTCATACCGACCTGCATGCAGGAGCATTCAGCTGAGCTGATATACCTTGACATGGCTTGTGGCGAAGAAGTGCCACACCACCTGAATAAAACAGATATGAGACAGATAAGTGTAGTCATTAATTTGAGAACCTCTCCTTAAATTTAGTGGACATAAAGGACCACTTTTACAGTCACTTTTACAGTCTCTCCTGATGAGAAGTATCTACACAGCATGTTGCCACCACCATACTTCTCTCTAGGGATGGTGTGTCTTGAGGCATGGGTAGTGTTTCTGCTTCACATATTGTTCTTTGAGTTTTGACCATCTTGGTCATCTGAACATCTGAACCTAAACTTCATCTGACCATAAACTTTTTGTCCCACCTGATTGGTCACACATGCTTTCTGGCAAACTCCAGACATGCTTCCAGATAGTAATTCTTGAGCCAGTTTTGGTTCAGACAATGTTGACTTAACTTTGGAACTATGTCAACATTATTGTTGGCCTCTTTGGTTTCTCACAAGTTCTTCTTGGTTGAGTGTTGAGTTTTGATGTGATGCAGCTTTCATTTCCTGATTGTTTCACTAGGATATCCAAGCACTTATTTGGTACCTTTTCATACTTTTTAAAAGGTCAGATGGCCATCGTTTAGGCACCTTCTTGTAGGAGAAGACTGCTGTGAATTTGCTTACATCATCTTAGATCAATCTCATCCTGTTGATGAAGAATAATATTCTAAGTTTTCAACCAACCAATATCCAAAGTTTGAAACAGCACTGAAACTCACCAAAGTTTGAAGCAAAGTGTTTATTAGAATTCAGAGTGACAGAGACTCCGTGAGCAAGATCCCACAATCACACTAAAATATTTCTCTGGTCATTCCTCTTATATATCAAAACCTTATATTCAGTAATTTTGCTATTGGTACAATATTGTTTGTCACAGATACATTATGCATTTCTCACACTATTGGTCTCTTACCCTCGGGGCTTTAGATTACAACTTAAATATATTTCTATTTTTTAGGCCTGCTCTGACCTTGAAGGCCAGCTGCACTGGGCACAGGGTTGTAAATGTACCTCATGATAGCTGGGCTTTGTAGTTTTCTAATGGAAGAAGCCTACACACAGCCTTCTCTCGCACCCAGCCTCTAATTATCCAGATTTGCACTTTGGGCTTGATTTCTTCTACATATTAGTGGCAATTCTAATCAGTCAGTAAGATAGAACATAAAAGTAAAAAGGTGATTAAGAGGTTCATTTTCAATCATATAATCCATAATCATTCTCCATAATTACAACAGTGTGATGTTTTTTCTACAACACTGTGTACACGACAACAGGAACAGCATCGCATGCATTCATCTATAATTAAGATTTGCAACGACCTGCACATTTGATAACTGCTACAAACCCTAATTGAAGTGGTTACCAAGTGAGATCTTTCTCCCAAGTCATGAACCCAAGGAGTGACAGGGGCTAGGTTTGAAGAAATTGGTGGCTCTAGAGCCAACATCCTGCCAGATATACAGTTCATAAATCAGTGCAGTAAGAACGTTTGTCTCAAAAAAAAAAAAAAAAAAAAAGTTGGTGTAATGCATCCCCTTCTCTCTCAGAAAAAAAGTAGTAATGCATTGGAAAGAATAAAATGCAAAATAGCTATGAATTTTTTAATGGATAATTTAATCAAAATGAATGATGACAAAACAATACTGAAAAAGCAACTATACAACTAGGCCAAGAAAGTTAATCTTTCCAGCAAACTGTCTAATTTACAATCACTTATTAGGCTGAGGGCATTTCGTTACTCTGCATTGAGCCCTTCAGAGCACTGTTATACAATTTCAAGCGAGGGGCTATGCTGATGCCACGTTTGGAATTTGAAGGCTTGTAAGGAGTTGCAGTAATCCACCCAGAGGCTGGAGTAGTGGGTGCATAAGTCTTAGTGGTCAGCAACTGGGGATCATTGGGTGCAGTTCTCGTAGGGGCAGTAACTGGGAATGGTCTAGGAAACCCTGAATGTGCAGGGAATCTTCGGAAATGAGGGAACCATAGGTGATGGTGGTACGAAGGCTGCTCTGGCATCTTCGGATCAGAAATGCTTGCAGTAGTGGCCAGAGCTCTTGTAATGGCAGTCATTGGGAATGGTCTGGGGAACCCTGTGTCTGGAGGGAACCTTGTGAAACGGGGGTAAGGAGGTAGCTCTGCCAACTCAGGATCGGAGGAGCCTGCAGTAGAGGGTGCAGTGATCTTTGTTGGTGGTATTTTGGGATTAACAGATGCAACTTTTGTGGGGGCAGTCATTGGGAATGGTCTAGGGAACCCTGGGTAATAGTGGTAAGGAGACTGCTCTGGCATCTGAGGATCGGAGGAGCCTGCAGTACTGGGTGCTCCTCTTGTAGTGGCAGTCGCTGGGAATGGTCTGGAAAACCGTGTGTATGGCGGGAACCCTGGAAACCAGGGGACTCCGTGATATGAAGGAATCCCTGGGTATGAAGGAAACCCTGGAAACTGGGGGAATCCTGGGTATGATGGGAACCCTGGGTATGGGCGGAGTGTAACCGACTCTGGATCAGTAGGGTCGGCAGCAATGGGTATCTGGGGATCTGTGGTTGCAGCTCTCGTAAAGCCAGCCGCTGGGAACGGTCTGGGATATGGAGGAAACCCTGGAAACTGGGGGTACAAAGGCAGCTCTGCTGATTCAGGATCAGGAGGGGCTTCAGTAGAGGGTGCAGCAGTCTTGGTGGTTGGCATCTGGGTGTGTGCGGGTGAAGCCCTCATAGGTTCAGTGTTTGGGAATGGTCCAGGGAATCCTGGGAACTGGGAGAACCCGGGGTATGGAGGGAACTGGGGGTACAAAGGCAGCTCTGCCGACTTTGGATCGGAAGGGCCTGCAGAAGAAGTTCTTGTGGTTGGGATCTGGAGATCAACAGGTGCATCTCTTGTAGTGTCAGTTGTGGGGAACTGTGAGTATGGAGGGTACCCTGGGAAATAGAAAAACCCTGAATGTGGAGGGAACCCTGGGAAATGGGGATAAGGAGGCTGCTCTGGTGTCCAAGCATCAGAAGGGCTGGCAGTAGTGGATGCAGCAGTGTTTGTGGTTGGCATCTGAGGATCAGCGGGTGCAGTTCTCGTAGTGTCTTTTGTGGGGAACTGTGAGTATGGAGGGAACCCTGGGAAATAGAAAAACCCTGAATGTGGAGGGAACCCTGGGAAATGGGGATAAGGATGCTGCTCTGGTGTCCAAGCATCAGAAGGGCTGGCAGTAGTGGATGCAGCAGTGTTTGTGGTTGGCATCTGAGGATCAGCGGGTGCAGTTCTTGTAGATGGGGACAGTCTGGGGTACCTGGGGTATAGAGGGAATCCTGTGACCTGGGGGTACGAAGGCAACTCTACTGACTCAGGATCAGAGGGGTTTGTAATAGTGAGCATCTTGGGAGACCCTGGGAACCAGGAGTAAGGACGCAGATCTGCCGATTGAGTATCGGAGGAGTCTACAGCATCGGAAAAGTCTGCGGAAGCAATCGTTTTTGTGGTCGGCATCTGAAGATCAGCAGGCGCACCCCTCGTAGAGTCAGTTGTGGGGAACCCCGAGTATGGGGGGAACCATGGGAAATGGGGTAACCCTGGGAAATATGGATAAGGAGACTGAGCTGGAGCCTGAGGCTTGAAAGGGTCTGGAGCGGGAACAGCACTGTTTGTGGTTAGCATCTGGGGATTAGCAGGGCTCGTTGCTGGAATGCCAGCAAGAATAGCAGGTGATGATGGGCAGGATACCGCAAACTCTTGATCATTCACCAACAGGACAAGAACATGATCCTCATCCTATCGAAAAACAACAGTATTATATCTCAAGTACACCATTTACATTTGTGACCAGAAGATGGCACTGTGGACTGTACCTTTAATAGGATGCAAGGTTTTCTGTAAGGAGCTTTGATGATCAAATCTCTGGAGTTTGCTTCCACAATAAAGCCACAAGGTTCACCAGATAACAGCAAGGGCTCCCATGCATCAGAGACTAAAATACATTACTCATGTTAATATAATAACCATATAGTTTCTCAAAACTAAACTACAATACATCGTTTTAGTCTTAGATGGTCATGTTTCAAATTTGTGACATGAGCTTTGACCAACTGCTGAAATTTACCTTTTACATAGAGTGCAGCTGCTGCAATATTACCCATACTTAACACCATGCCATTCATGAAGCAGGAGACAGAAGGGAGAGGAGGTGCAAGAGGACAAGACATTGTCATGGATTTTCCCCACAGCTTTAGATGTAGTACATGATCCCCATCCTGTTGAAAGAATACTTGGATTCACTTGGCTCATATTCAATACATATGTCTGTTTGAATTGTGGTAATCACAATCCCTTCATTATGAATTACCTGTTCAGTAACATGGCAGCCTTGGTATGGAGCTACAAAAAGCACATCTCTGCGAGACCTTCTCACAGAGAATCCACACCGAGAAGGCATGCGAGTCATGGGAATGAGAGTCCCGTCAGCTGAAAAAGCAGATCCTTAGATCAAATTACCCGCCGTTTTCACCAGAAATCCACAGATATGCATCATTGATCTTACCATTGTCAACCAGAAAATGGGGAGCCTTCCCTCCCTTGACCCGCAAGGTCATAGTATCATCAGCGCACTGAACAGCAGGTCCCATGTGTTTTAGTTTAGCATTCATCAACAGGCGCTGAGCTAATAAAAAAGGTTCATGGGCAAATTAACATTTGAGCGATCTCTTTATGAACGCCTTTGTAAAATTCATAAATATTGTCCACTCACAATCCATTCCTGCGGTTTTGTAAGCATCATTATTATCTGAATCAAAAAAAAATCCCTTTCGTGTTATGACGCCAGCAATGGCTCCAGGCTTAATTGCATCACTAAGACTTTCTCTTCTAAATGTCTCAATTTCCGTCACATTTTTCAATCTGGTATCTGTAATACTTCCATAAGAATCTGCTAAGAAAGAGGTTAAGGTCCCCAATATCAAAGGGCATAGTAGAGGATTATTCAAAGGCATAATTCTGTTGAATAGTGGCATTTAACCCAACTCACAAAAACATCTCACAAAAGGCCAGCACATTTGACACAGCTTTAACCTCTTCTCTCAAATTGGACGACCAATCAAATGTTAGGTAGGCCAGTATTTATTTAAATGTGTCCTAGGTGCAATTGAATCACTGGTAGACGTCATGCCTATAGACCTTTTTTGATGAACGTTCAAGAATTTTCGTTTGTTAAGTTTGGCCCTTGAAAGCTTCCGGTTTCAGACGTGCGATTAATTGTTTTGATGGAAGTCAGCGAGTTCAGAATCATAAGATGTAGGCAAGTTACTGTGGTAAAACACAATGTCCGTAAATAAGATCATGCTACATCTAGCCAGCGGATCATTTCTTGCATCATGTCTGTAAAAGTAGTATTGTGATCAATATTGTGAGCACATTAACCCAAGTATGCATGCTTGGCCATGACTACAACAGTGACCTTAGAGAACTACAACTTTGTATTAACTTGTCTGACACGCCCCTGTGCATGGTGCACTGTGGGAAGGCAAGCAGTACAGATCGTTAAATAATGCTACTGAAATACATTTGCACAACAGGCAAGGGATCCACCTGAACAATAAACTTCAGATCTAACTCGGTTGTGGATCTGACACTACCATGCGTAACCCTATAGGCTACTGGCTCTCATATCCACCTGTTCTTTAACCCATGACCATACACTGGGTTCAGGGATGACAGTTGGATGTAAACCTTTTTTTTTTTTTTTACTGCTCTTGTGCAACGAGAATTAGGTGTATATACACACTTCTTCAAGCTTATAAAAATAGTAGATTATGAACATTTATCTGTGTTTATTATGACAATTTCAGCACAACACAGCAGTTATTCAACAAGTAACCAGCCTATGCTCAGTTGAGTAGTTTTTCCAACTTGGGTGTGTGAGTGCTTTTGTCAGCAGTGCTGGATATGGTTGTTCATAATGTTAGGAATTTAACCCTTGTGTTATCTTCGGGTCTTTCTAACCCATCGGTCATTGTGACCCACCATCGTATTGCAACAACTTTACCACATACAAACACAAAGTGAAACATTTGATTTTAACTGTTGGGCTGTCGCAGACCCCCTACATTGCGAAGGTTAAAATAATTATTTGTGTTTTTGTATTGGGTAAACACAACGATGGTTCGTTATGAACCTTTGGGTCATGTGACCCAAAGGCAGCACAAGGGTTAAGACGTTAAGAAAAAGCCCAAGGCGTGCTCAATCACCCAGGTCCAGAACTTCCTACCCACCAACATGTCATGTTAACCATCAAGAACCAGAGCAGACAGTACAAGTGGAAGCTACCTCAGGTTTCCTTCCCTCCAAGGGTGACCAGAGCCACTTATACCCAAAGCAGAAGAGCCAGGTTGGAGCATTTTATTGGCAAAGGGAGGTTGTAAAGAACATTAAATGTAGGGGTAACAAACATTTATTTCAATTGAAGGTGCTCTCATTTAACAAATCAACTAAAAGTTCAATGTCCATGTAAGACATTTGTGAACTGAATCCAAGTCATTTTCCAGTCAACATAGCATTGCATTCTTCCAAATAAATTCCAATAGAAACTCACGTAAAAAAGGATTCTTTATTACATTTCATTTCTCACTGAAAGAGTTGTGTTAAAAATTAAGTGATGCATTCTTATCAGGTTGAGGGCATTTGGCTATGAGTCTTGAGGAGGTGGAGTCGGGAGGGTCATGGTGGTGGATGTTGGAAACGTTCTGGGTACATGTGATAGTGAAGGAAAACCCTAGAAACCTGGAGTGAGGTGGTAGAGAATTGGAAGGGTCTGCAGTCATCTTGATTGGCATTTGGGGATCTGCTGGTGCAGCTGTTGTACTGGCAATTTCTGGGCATGGTCTGGGATAACCGGGGTATGGAGGGAACGAAGGCAGCTCTAGTGAGTCACGATCGCTAAGGTCTGCAGCACTGGGCATCAGTGGGTTCGTCACTTGTAGCAGTCGTTGGCAGCGGTCCAGGGAATCCGGGGTATGAAGGGAACCCAGCTGACTCTGGTTCAGTAGAGTCTGCAGTACTGGGCATCTGGGGATCAGCGGATTCATCACTTGTAGCAAGCATTGGCAATGGTCCAGGGAAGCCGGGGTATGAAGGGAACCCAGCTGACTCTGGTTCGGTAGAGTCTGCAGTACTGGGCATCTGGGGGTCAGTGGATTTATCACTTGTAGCAAGCATTGGCAACGGTCCAGGGAAGCCGGGGTATGAAGGGAACCCAGCTGACTCTGGTTCGGTAGAGTCTGCAGTACTGGGCATCTGGGGGTCAGTGGATTCATCACTCGTAGCAAGCATTGGCAACGGTCCAGGGAAGCCGGGGTATGAAGGGAACCCAGCTGACTCTGGTTCGGTAGAGTCTGCAGTACTGGGCATCTGGGGGTCAGTGGATTCATCACTCGTAGCAAGCATTGGCAACGGTCCAGGGAAGCCGGGGTATGAAGGGAACCCAGCTGACTCTGGTTCGGTAGAGTCTGCAGTACTGGGCATCTGGGGGTCAGTGGATTCATCACTTGTAGCAAGCATTGGCAACGGTCCAGGGAAGCCGGGGTATGAAGGGAACCCAGCTGACTCTGGTTCGGTAGAGTCTGCAGTACTGGGCATCTGGGGGTCAGTGGATTCATCACTTGTAGCAAGCATTGGCAACGGTCCAGGGAAGCCGGGGTATGAAGGGAACCCAGCTGACTCTGGTTCGGTAGAGTCTGCAGTACTGGGCATCTGGGGATCAGCGGATTCATCACTCGTAGCAAGCATTGGCAACGGTCCAGGGAAGCCGGGGTATGAAGGTAACCCAGCTGACTCTGGTTCGGTAGAGTCTGCAGTACTGGGCATCTGGGGGTCAGTGGATTCATCACTTGTAGCAAGCAATGGCAACGGTCCAGGGAATTCAGGGTATGAAGGGGACCCAGCTGACTCTGGTTCAGTAGGGTCTGCAGTACTGGGCATCTGGAGATCAGCGGATTCATCACTTGTAGCAAGCATTGGGAATGGTCCAGGGAAGCCGGGGTATGAAGGAAACCCAGCTGACTCTGGTTCGGTAGGGTCTGCAGTACTGGGCATCTGGGGGTCAGTGGATTCATCACTTGTAGCAAGCATTGGCAACGGTCCAGGGAAGCCGGGGTATGAAGGGAACCCAGCTGACTCTGGTTCGGTAGGGTCTGCAGTACTGGGCATCTGGGGATCAGCGGATTCATCACTTGTAGCAAGCATTGGCAACGGTCCAGGGAAGCCGGGGTATGAAGGGAACCCAGCTGACTCTGGTTCGGTAGAGTCTGCAGTACTGGGCATCTGGGGGTCAGTGGATTCATCACTGGTAGCAAGCATTGGCAACGGTCCAGGGAAGCCGGGGTATGAAGGGAACCCAGCTGACTCTGGTTCAGTAGGGTCTGCAGTACTGGGCATCTGGGGATCAGCGGATTCATCACTCGTAGCAAGCATTGGCAACGGTCCAGGGAATCCGGGGTATGAAGGTAACCCAGCTGACTCTGGTTCGGTAGAGTCTGCAGTACTGGGCGTCTGGGGGTCAGCAGATTCATCACTCGTAGCAAGCATTGGCAACGGTCCAGGGAAGCCGGGGTATGAAGGGAACCCAGCTGACTCTGGTTCGGTAGAGTCTGCAGTACTGGGCATCTGGGGGTCAGCGGATTCATCACTCGTAGCAAGCATTGGCAACGGTCCAGGGAATCCGGGGTATGAAGGGGACCCAGCTGACTCTGGTTCGGTAGAGTCTGCAGTACTGGGCATCTGGGGATCAGCGGATTCATCACTCGTAGCAAGCAATGGCAACGGTCCAGGGAATTCAGGGTATGAAGGGGACCCAGCTGACTCTGGTTCAGTAGGGTCTGCAGTACTGGGCATCTGGGCATCAGTGGATTCATCACTTGTCGCAAGCATTGGCCACGGTCCAGGGAATCCAGGGTATGAAGGGAACCCAGCTGACTCTGGTTCGGTAGGGTTTGCAGTACTGGGCATCTGGGGATCAGTGGATTCATCACTTGTAGCAAGCATTGGCAACGGTCCAGGGAAGCCGGGGTATGAAGGGAACCCAGCTGACTCTGGTTCGGTAGAGTCTGCAGTACTGGGCATCTGGGGATCAGCGGATTCATCACTTGTAGCAAGCATTGGCAACGGTCCAGGGAAGCCGGGGTATGAAGGGAACCCAGCTGACTCTGGTTCGGTAGAGTCTGCAGTACTGGGCATCTGGGGGTCAGTGGATTCATCACTCGTAGCAAGCATTGGCAACGGTCCAGGGAAGCCGGGGTATGAAGGGAACCCAGCTGACTCTGGTTCGGTAGGGTCTGCAGTACTGGGCATCTGGGGATCAGCGGATTCATCACTCGTAGCAAGCATTGGCAACGGTCCAGGGAATCCGGGGTATGAAGGTAACCCAGCTGACTCTGGTTCGGTAGAGTCTGCAGTACTGGGCATCTGGGGGTCAGTGGATTCATCACTGGTAGCAAGCATTGGCAACGGTCCAGGGAAGCCGGGGTATGAAGGGAACCCAGCTGACTCTGGTTCAGTAGGGTCTGCAGTACTGGGCATCTGGGGATCAGCGGATTCATCACTCGTAGCAAGCATTGGCAACGGTCCAGGGAATCCGGGGTATGAAGGTAACCCAGCTGACTCTGGTTCGGTAGAGTCTGCAGTACTGGGCGTCTGGGGGTCAGCAGATTCATCACTTGTAGCAAGCAATGGCAACGGTCCAGGGAATCCGGGGTATGAAGGGGACCCAGCTGACTCTGGTTCAGTAGGGTCTGCAGTACTGGGCATCTGGGCATCAGTGGATTCATCACTTGTAGCAAGCATTGGCCACGGTCCAGGGAATCCAGGGTATGAAGGGAACCCAGCTGACTCTGGTTCGGTAGGGTTTGCAGTACTGGGCATCTGGGGATCAGTGGATTCATCACTTGTAGCAAGCATTGGCAACGGTCCAGGGAAGCCGGGGTATGAAGGGAACCCAGCTGACTCTGTTTCAGTAGAGTCTGCAGTACTGGGCGTCTGGGGGTCAGCAGATTCATCACTTGTAGCAAGCAATGGCAACGGTCCAGGGAATCCGGGGTATGAAGGGGACCCAGCTGACTCTGGTTCGGTAGAGTCTGCAGTACTGGGCATCTGGGGATCAGCGGATTCATCACTCGTAGCAAGCAATGGCAACGGTCCAGGGAATTCAGGGTATGAAGGGGACCCAGCTGACTCTGGTTCAGTAGGGTCTGCAGTACTGGGCATCTGGGCATCAGTGGATTCATCACTTGTCGCAAGCATTGGCCACGGTCCAGGGAATCCAGGGTATGAAGGGAACCCAGCTGACTCTGGTTCGGTAGGGTTTGCAGTACTGGGCATCTGGGGATCAGTGGATTCATCACTTGTAGCAAGCATTGGCAACGGTCCAGGGAAGCCGGGGTATGAAGGGAACCCAGCTGACTCTGGTTCGGTAGAGTCTGCAGTACTGGGCATCTGGGGATCAGCGGATTCATCACTTGTAGCAAGCATTGGCAACGGTCCAGGGAAGCCGGGGTATGAAGGGAACCCAGCTGACTCTGGTTCGGTAGAGTCTGCAGTACTGGGCATCTGGGGGTCAGTGGATTCATCACTCGTAGCAAGCATTGGCAACGGTCCAGGGAAGCCGGGGTATGAAGGGAACCCAGCTGACTCTGGTTCGGTAGGGTCTGCAGTACTGGGCATCTGGGGATCAGCGGATTCATCACTCGTAGCAAGCATTGGCAACGGTCCAGGGAATCCGGGGTATGAAGGTAACCCAGCTGACTCTGGTTCGGTAGAGTCTGCAGTACTGGGCATCTGGGGGTCAGTGGATTCATCACTGGTAGCAAGCATTGGCAACGGTCCAGGGAAGCCGGGGTATGAAGGGAACCCAGCTGACTCTGGTTCAGTAGGGTCTGCAGTACTGGGCATCTGGGGATCAGCGGATTCATCACTCGTAGCAAGCATTGGCAACGGTCCAGGGAATCCGGGGTATGAAGGTAACCCAGCTGACTCTGGTTCGGTAGAGTCTGCAGTACTGGGTGTCTGGGGGTCAGCAGATTCATCACTTGTAGCAAGCAATGGCAACGGTCCAGGGAATCCGGGGTATGAAGGGGACCCAGCTGACTCTGGTTCAGTAGGGTCTGCAGTACTGGGCATCTGGGCATCAGTGGATTCATCACTTGTAGCAAGCATTGGCCACGGTCCAGGGAATCCAGGGTATGAAGGGAACCCAGCTGACTCTGGTTCGGTAGGGTTTGCAGTACTGGGCATCTGGGGATCAGTGGATTCATCACTTGTAGCAAGCATTGGCAACGGTCCAGGGAAGCCGGGGTATGAAGGGAACCCAGCTGACTCTGTTTCAGTAGAGTCTGCAGTACTGGGCGTCTGGGGGTCAGCAGATTCATCACTTGTAGCAAGCAATGGCAACGGTCCAGGGAATCCGGGGTATGAAGGGGACCCAGCTGACTCTGGTTCAGTAGGGTCTGCAGTACTGGGCGTCTGGGGGTCAGCAGATTCATCACTTGTAGCAAGCATTGGCAACGGTCCAGGGAACCCGGGGTATGAAGGGCAACCGGGGAATGGAGGCAGCTCTGCCAACTGAGAATCGGAAGATTCTGCAGAGGTTTGTGCAGACGTGGTCATTATCCACGGATACACAGGGGCCGTTTGCAGAGCGGTATTTGGAGCACACAAGCAGGATACAGCAAACTCTTGTCCATTCACCAGCAGGACAAGAATGTACTTATTATCCTATAAAGAAAAGCAAGAAAGCATTAGAGAAACCAAATATGCACATGAAAATAATCATGTGAGCAGAAGAGACTGTACCTCCTTCATGATGCAGGGTTCTTTGTATGGAGCACTGATCATCAATCCTCTAGAGTGCGATTGTGACACCACAGTAAATCCACAAAGTTCTCCGGTTGACAGCAGGGGCTCCCATAAGTCAAAGACTAAATAGTCGTTATAAACTACTCATTCACATACAGAATGTGAAATGTAGCAACACCACAATACTGGTTGTCAAACTAAACACCAATGTATTGTTTGACTCTAGATGGTCATGCTTGAACTCATGAGCCATGAAAATCAACCGCTTTAAATTTACCTTTCACTTTGAATGCCTCTGCTGCAATATTATCCATGTTTAACACCATCCCATTCATGTAGCAGGAGACAGAAGGGAGAGGAGGTGAAAGAGGACAAGACATTGTCATGGATTCCCCCCCCAGCTTTAGATGCAGTACATGATCCCCACCCTGTTGGAAGAGCATTTTGATTAACATTCAATGACTACATATAGAGGGGCTGTCTGAAAAGGTAGCCATCAGCCACATTATGAATTACCTGTTCAGTAACATGGCAGCCTTGGTATGGAGCTACAAAAAGCACCTCTCTGCGGGACTTTCTCACAGAGAATCCACACCGAGAAGGCATCCAAGTCAAGGGAATGAGAGACCCCTCACCTACAGAAAGCAGAACCTCAGATTAAACTACACAACTTCACTAGAAACCCACAGGATTGTGTCATTAAGCTCACCATTGTCAACCACAAAATGGGGAGTCTTTACGCCCCTCACCCGCAAGGTCATAGCATCATCTGTACACTGCACCAAAGGTCCCATGCGTTTGAGTTTGGCATTCATCAACAGGTGTCGAGCTAAAAATACATTTATATACAAAAGAAAAGGTAAACGTGAAAGCCGTATTCTGTCATTCATTAAAAAGGTAAATATTTTAGCGACTACTAAAACACGTTGGTAAAATTGAGGGAAATTGACTACTCACAATCCAATCTCGCCTTTTGGTTATACTCTATATCTGAATCAAAGGCAAGAGATCCGTTTCGAGTAATGACGCCAGCAGTGGCTACATACGCTTTTGCGTTACTCAGACCTCTTCTAAACGCGGCCCCGTATTCCCTGGGATAGATCTCTTCTTTTGTATGCCTATATGTGGTCGTATTAATCAAACTTCCAGATGAAACTACAAAATAATATGTCAAAGTTGCCAGGAACAAGGAGCACACTAAAGGATAATTCCAAGTCACCATGTTGAAATGTTTTTCAACACCAATACCACTCTATGACATTTACAAACGTTTTGCACAGCTTTAAACTGTTCGTTCCAATTACACGACCAATCCCATTTGAGGTAGGCCAGTAATAATGTAAACGCACCTGAAGTGCATTTCAATCACCGGTATGTGAATACGCTGCATTCGTTCTTCCAATTTCGCCGTGTTCATGTGCTTGTGTGTGAATGTCGAAATGTGTTGGCCTAAACATAATCGCTATAAACTTAGCCTGATGTGTTGGATTTGGTTGTTCATAGTGCTAAAAAGAACACATTAGGGCCAATGTTAAGAATCTTCTGGGCTATTTTCAGTTTTAAATTTGGGAAGAATTGTCAATTTTATTTGAATTGTACAATTTTATAAAAAATAGGCCTATTTGTTTTTAAGTTTAGGATTTTTAGTTTTACGGTTCAATAGTGAACTATACAAGTTTGTGGAATTTGTTATTAAAAATGTCTATGCACAGTGCCTGGGATTATTAATTAATACCCGTGATGCAGCTGGTGATTACAGTTCATCTCAGTGGATTTGGTATCTATATTTCTCAGATCACAATTGAAATTCTCTGTCATCTCTGAAGTACTTTTTCAACCTACAAATACATCTATTCTAGTCACTTATGCACGTCTTAAAATACATCTCCCATTATTTTAAACAAATTGCCAATGCTGTGGTACATTCATGCAAATTATTATGTAGCCTTCATTTGTCTGCCGTTTTCCTACATCACTTGTAAATAACGAAATAGAATTTCCCTCTTTTCCTTACTACGAACTCCGGTCCGTTAAGCACAGTACAATATATGTGTGTGTGTACATGTTTCATACATAACATTTTGTGTTCCTTAATAGTTTACTATACATTTTGCTGCATGTCTTTTTCACTCCCTTCACTTAACCCTTGTGTTATCTTCGGGTCATTCTGACCCATCAGTCATTGTGACGACCGTCGTAATGCGACAACTTTACCGCATTCAAAAACAAAGTGAAGCATTTTCTTTTAACCGTTGGGCTGTCTCAGACCCCCCACATTGCGAAGGTTAAAAGAAAATTATTAGTATTTGTTTTTCCATTGGGTAAACACAACGATAGTTTTAACCTTCGGGTCATGTGACCCGAAGGTTAAAACTATCAAATAAAGCATGAAAGATGCCCCAAAACACATTTTAAAATAAATCACCTGCCTTTGAGCTAAATCTCTGCCTGATCATGTCACTGAGTTCCAGACCAACTTCATTCTAATGGTCCAATATTGAAAGGAATAATGTGTTTGAACTCTTATACTAGATGAAGCACAGCCGTTAGAGCTGCCCTCGTTGGATTTGAGTGATGCTCCAAATAAAGGTAAAGTCTGCTAAATGACTAAATGTAAATGTAGGCTAGAAAATGCAGCGGTGCAAGTTGAAATCATAAACCTGAAGACAAGAAACATTATCAACTCCCTTTCAGGTTAGTATAGATCTACAGTGAGAGACTTAGTCTGCACCGACCATGTCACCATTTTCCTCCAATAAATGGAAATTCTGTTAATTGAAAGACTGAGGCTTCAATGCCTAACAAGTTAACTACTGTGCAAAGTACAACACTCAAATACAAGTACAAGGCTTTGAGACACCAAGGAGCTGCAGCAGACGTGGGCCCAAATCTCGTAGGGGCAGGTGTTGGGAACTGTCCAGGGAACCCTAGGAACTGGGGAAACCCGGGGTATAAAGGGATACCTGGGAACCTGTGGTATGAAGGGAGCATAGGCGACTTTGTATCGGTAAGGTCTGCATTAGTGGGGTTCTGTGGATCTGAAGGTGCAGCTCTTGTGGCGGTTGTTGGTAACGTCTGGGGTACCCAAGGTATTGAGGGAACCAGGGCTATGTTGGCAGCTCTGCCGAGTCAGGATCAGAAGGGTCTGCATCTGGGGATCAGCTCTCGTAGTGGCAGATGGAGGTGCCACCAGGGAGCCAGGGGACCCTGGAACCTGAGGATATGGAGGGGAGCCGGGGGACCCTGGAACCTGAGGGTGTGGAGGGGAGCCGGCGGACCCTGGAAGCTGGGGGTATGGAGGGGAGCCGGGGGACCCTGGAACCTGAGGGTATGGAGGGGAGCCGGGGGACCCTGGAAGCTGGGGGTATGGAGGGGAGCCTGGAAGTTGGGGGTAAGGAGGGGAGCCGGGGGACCCTGAGGGTATGGATGGGAGCCGGGGAACCCTGGACCCTGAGGGTATGGAGGGGATCCGGGGAACCCTGGAAGCTGGGGGTATGGAGGGGAGCCGGGGAACCCTGGAAGCTGGGGGAATGGAGGGGATCCGGGGAACCCTGGAAGCTGGGGGAATGGAGGGGATCCGGGGAACCCTGGAAGCTGGGGGTATGGAGGGGAGCCGGGGGACGCTGGAACCTGAGGGTATGAGGAGAGCCGGGGAACCCTGGAAGCTGGGGGTATGGAGGAGATCCGGGGAACCCAGGGTACAGCGGCAGCTCCACTGACTCAGAACCAAGAGGGTCTGCAGTAGTGGGTGCAGCCGTCTTGGTGATTGGCAGGTGCAGCTCTTGTGGGAGCCGGGGGACCCTGGAACCTGAGGGTGTGGAGGGGAGTCGGCGGACCCTGGAAGCTGGGGGTATGGAGGGGAGCCTGGAGGTTGGGGGTATGGAGGGGAGCCTGGAAGTTGGGGGTATGGAGGGGACCCAGGGTACCCTGGAAACTGGGGGTATGGAGGAGAGCCGGGGGACCCTGGAAACTGGGGGTATGGAGGGGAGCATGGAGGAGCAAGTGCAAACTACCTCAGGTTCTACCCTCTGTGTGACCAGAGCCACTTGAGCCCTAAGCAGCAGAGGCAGTTTGTGGAGCATTTTATTGGCAAAGGGAGGTTGTAAAGAGTACCAAATGTAGGTGCCAAACTGCTTATATTTACTTCAATTGAAGGTGCTCTCATTTAACAAATCAACTAAACGTTCAATGTCCATGTAAGACATTTGTGAACCAACTCTAATCCTTGCCAGTCAACGCAGCATTGCATTCTTAAATAAAATTCCAACAACTCAAGTAAAAAAAGGATTCTTTATTCAATTTCAGTCTCACTGAAAGACAGTCGGTTTAAGAAGAATTGAGTGATGCATTCTTGTCAGGTTGAGGGTATTTGGCTATGAGTCTTGAGGTGGAGGAGGGAGGGTACCCTTGCTGTGAGGACAAAATTCAGGGATCCTACTCTCGTGCTCAGGACTAGTGGTGGAAGCTTCTGGAGCCAGTGTAACATTTGACTGAGGGGAAGGATTGGTACATGATATCATACACTTACAGGATCGGCCATATGCTGACCTCACTGGCTATGGACTGCAGAGGTACCCAGGGGCTTCAGTGGAAATGGGCACACATCTCATAGTGGTAGATTTTGGGAACATGTAATGGTAAAGAAACCCAGGGAAATATGGGAACCCTAGAAACCTGGAGTGAGGTGGTAGAGGATTGGAAGGGTCTGCAGTCATCTTGATTGGCATTTGGGGATCTGCGGGTGCAGCTGTTATAGTGGCAATTTCTGGGCATGGTCTGGGATAACTGGGGTATGGAGGAAACGAAGGCAGCTCTAGTGAGTCACGATCGGTAGGGTCTGCAGTACTGGGCATCTGGGGATCAGCAGATTCACTTGTAGCAGTCGTTGGGAACAGTCCAGGGAACCCGGGGCATGAAGGGAACCCAGCTGACTCTGGATCGGTAGGGTCTGCAGCACTGGGCATCAGGGGATCAGCAGATTCACTTGTAGCAGTCGTTGGGAACAGTCCAGGGAACCCGGGGCATGAAGGGAACCCGGGAAACCCAGTTGACTCTGGATCGGTAGGGTCTGCAGTACTGGGCATCTGGGGATCAGCGGATTCACTTGTAGCAGTCGTTGTGAACAGTCCAGGGAACTCAGGGCATGAAGGGAACCCAGCTGACTCTGGATCGGTAGGGTCTGCAGCACTGGGCATCAGGGGATCAGCAGATTCACTTGTAGCAGTCGTTGGGAACAGTCCAGGGAACCCGGGGCATGAAGGGAACCCGGGAAACCCAGTTGACTCTGGATCGGTAGGGTCTGCAGTACTGGGCATCTGGGGATCAGCGGATTCACTTGTAGCAGTCGTTGTGAACAGTCCAGGGAACCCGGGGCATGAAGGGAACCCGGGAAACCCAGTTGACTCTGGATCGGTAGGGTCTGCAGTACTGGGCATCTGGGGATCAGCGGATTCACTTGTAGCAGTCGTTGTGAACAGTCCAGGGAACTCAGGGCATGAAGGGAACCCAGCTGACTCTGGATCGGTAGGGTCTGCAGCACTGGGCATCAGGGGATCAGCAGATTCACTTGTAGCAGTCGTTGGGAACAGTCCAGGGAACCCGGGGCATGAAGGGAACCCGGGAAACCCAGTTGACTCTGGATCGGTAGGGTCTGCAGTACTGGGCATCTGGGGATCAGCGGATTCACTTGTAGCAGTCGTTGTGAACAGTCCAGGGAACTCAGGGCATGAAGGGAACCCAGCTGACTCAGGATCGGTAGGGTCTGCAGCACTGGGCATCAGGGGATCAGCAGATTCACTTGTAGCAGTCGTTGTGAACAGTCCAGGGAACCCGGGGCATGAAGGGAACCCAGCTGACTCTGGATCGGTAGGGTCTGCAGCACTGGGCATCAGGGGATCAGCAGATTCACTTGTAGCAGTCGTTGGGAACAGTCCAGGGAACCCGGGGCATGAAGGGAACCCAGCTGACTCTGGATCGGTAGGGTCTGCAGCACTGGGCATCAGGAGATCAGCAGATTCACTTGTAGCAGTCGTTGTGAACAGTCCAGGGAACCCGGGGCATGAAGGGAACCCAGCTGACTCTGGATCGGTAGGGTCTGCAGCACTGGGCATCAGGAGATCAGCAGATTCACTTGTAGCAGTCGTTGTGAACAGTCCAGGGAACCCGGGGTATGAAGGGAACCCGGGGAACCCGGGGTATGAGGGGAACCCAGCTGACTCTGGATCGGTAGGGTCTGCAGCACTGGGCATCTGGGGATCAGCAGATTCACTTGTAGCAGTTGTTGGGAAAGGGCCAGGGAACCCGGGGTATGAAGGGAAACCGGGGAACGCGGGGTATGAAGGGAAACCGGGGAATGAAGGGAACCCAGCTGACTCTGGATCGGTAGGGTCTGCAGCACTGGGCATCTGGGGATCAGCAGATTCACTTGTAGCAGTTGTTGGGAAAGGGCCAGGGAACCCGGGGTATGAAGGGAAACCGGAGAACCCGGGATATGAAGGGAAACCGGAGAACCCGGGGTATGAAGGGAAACCGGAGAACCCGGGGTATGAAGGGAAACCGGAGAACCCGGGGTATGAAGGGAAACCGGAGAACCCGGGGTATGAAGGGAAACCGGAGAACCCGGGGTATGAAGGGAAACCGGAGAACCCGGGGTATGAAGGGAACCCAGCTGACTCTGGATCGGTAGGGTCTGCAGCACTGGGCACCTGGGGATCAGCAGATTCACTTGTAGCAGTTGTTGGGAAAGGGCCAGGGAACCCGGGGTATGAAGGGAAACCGGGGAACGCGGGGTATGAAGGGAAACCGGGGAACGAAGGGAACCCAGCTGACTCTGGATCGGTAGGGTCTGCAGCACTGGGCATCTGGGGATCAGCAGATTCACTTGTAGCAGTTGGGAAAGGGCCAGGGAACCCAGGGTATGAAGGGAAACCGGGGAACCCAGGGTATGAAGGGAAACCAGGGAACCCGGGATATGAAGGGAACCCAGCTGACTCTGGATCGGTAGGGCCTGCAGCACTGGGCATCTGGGGATCAGCAGATTCACTTGTAGCAGTTGGGAAAGGGCCAGGGAACCCAGGGTATGAAGGGAAAGCGGGGAACCCGGGGTATGAAGGGAACCCGGGGAACCCAGGGTACGGAGGCAGCTCTGCCAACTGGGAATCGGAAGAGTCTCTAGAGGTTTGTGCAGACGTTGTGGTCATTATCCATGGATACACAGGGACCGGTGTCAGAGCGGTATTTGGAGCGCACAGGCAGGATACTGCTAACTCTTCTGTATTCACCAGCAGGACAAGGATGTACTTATTATCCTATAAAGAAAAGCAAGAAACCATTAGAGAACCCAAATATGCACATGAAAATAATTATCATGTGAGCAGAAAAGACTACCTCCTTCATGATGCAGGGCTCTTTGTAAGGAGCACTGATCATCAATCCTCTAGAGTGCGATTGTGACACCACAGTAAATCCACAAAGTTCTCCGGATGACAGCAGGGGCTCCCATAAGTTAAAGACTAAATATAATTGTTGAAATTACTCGTTCACATACAAAATGGAAAATGTTCCAACACCACAATACTGGTTGTCAAACTAAACACCAATGTATTGTTTGACTTTAGATGGTCATGCTTGAATTTACCTCTCACTTCAAATGCCTCTGCTGCAATATTACCCATATTTAACACCATCCCATTCATGAAGCAGGAGACAGAAGGGGGGGGAGGTGCAAGAGGACAAGACATTGTCATGGATTCCCCCCACAGCTTTAGATGCAGTACATGATCCCCACCCTGTTGGAAGAGCATTTTGATTAACATTCAATGACTACATATAGAGGGGCTGTTTGACAAGGTAGCCATCAGCCACATTATGAATTACCTGTTCAGTAACATGGCAGCCTTGGTATGGAGCTACAAAAAGCACCTCTCTGCGTGACTTTCTCACAGAGAATCCACACCGAGAAGGCATCCGAGTCAAGGGAATGAGAGACCCCTCACCTACAGAAGGCAAAACCTCAGATTAAACTACACAACTTTACTAGAAATCCAGAGGATTGTGTCATTAAGCTCACCATTGTCAACCAGAAAATGGGGAGTCTTCACACCCTTCATTCGCAAGGTCATATCATCATCTGTACACTGCACCAAAGGTCCCATGCGTTTGAGTTTGGCATTCATCAACAGGTGCCGAGCTAAAAATACACATTTATATACAAAAGAAAAGGTAAACGTGAAAGCCGTATTCTGTCATTCATTAAAAAGGTAAATATTTTAGCGACTACTAAAACACGTTGGTAAAATTGAGGGAAATTGACTACTCACAATCCAATCTTGCCTTTTGGTTATACTCTATATCTGAATCAAAGGCAAGAGATCCGTTTCGAGTAATGACGCCAGCAGTGGCTACATACGCTTTTGCGTTACTCAGACCTCTTCTAAACGCGGCCCCGTATTCCCTCGGATCGATCTCTTCTTTTGTATGCCTAAATGTGGACGTATCTATCAAACTTCCAGATGAAACTGCAAACAAAAATGTCAACGTCGGCAGGAACAAGGAGCTCACTAAAGGAGAATTCCAAGGCAACATGTTGAAATGTCAACGCCAATACCACTCTGACATTTACAAACATTTTGCACAGCTTTAATCTGTTCGCTCCAATTATACGACCAATCCCATTTGAGGTAGGCCAGTAATAATGTAAACGCACCTGAAGTGCATTTGAATCACTGGTATGTGAATACGCTGCATTCGCGCTTCCAATTTCGCCTTGTTCATGTGTTTGTCGTGTGTGAATGTCGAAATGTGTTGGCCTAAAAATAATCGCTATTAATTTAGCCTGATGTGTTGGATTTGGTTGTTCATAGTGCTAAAAAGAACACATTAGGGCCAATATTAAGAATATTTTAGGTAATTTTATCGTTTGGGAAGAATTGACAATTTTATTAAAAATAGGCCTATTTGTTTTTAAGTTTAGGATTTTTTGTTTTACGGTTCAATAGTGAACTATACAAGTTCGTGGAATTTGTTATTAAAAATGGCTATGCACAGTGCCTGGGATGATAAAATTGATACACACATTTCTGGAATTATAGACTAGTGCAGTGCCCGTGATGCAGTTGGTGATTGAGATGTCAGTGAAACACCAGCAGTGCCCATGATGAAATTGGTGGTACACACACACACAGATTCATGGAATTATAGATAAGGCACAGTACCCACGATGTCGGTGACACACATTTCTGGACTCATCGATAGTACAATACCCGTGATGCAGCTGACGATTACAGTTCATCTCAGTGGCTTTGGTACATATATTTCTCAGATCACAATTGAAATTCTCTCATCTCTGAAGTACTTGTTCAACCTCCAAATACACCATCTATTCTAGTAACTTATGCATGTCATAAAACACATTTCTCATTATTTTAAACAAATTGCCAAGGCTGTGGTACATTCATTCAAATTATTATGTAGCCTTCATTCGCCTGCTGTTTTCTACATCACTTCTAAATAACGAAATAGAATATCCCTCTTTTCCTTACTACGAACTCCGGTGCGTTAAGCACAGTACAATATATGTGTGTGTGTGTACATGTTTCATACATAACATTTTGTGTTCCTGGATAGTTTACTATACATTTTGCTGCATGTCTTTTGCACTCCCTTAAAACTATCCAATGAAGCATGAAAGATGCCCCAAAACACATTTTAAAATAAATCACCTGCCTTTGAGCTCTTAATCTCTGCCTGATCGTGTCACGAGTTCCAGACCAACTTCATTCTAATGGTCCAATATTGAAGGGAATAATGTTTTTGAACTCTTATACTAGATGAAGCACAGCCATTAGAGCTGCCCTTGTTGGATTTGAGTGATGCGCCAAATCAACACTCAAATTCCTAGAAACTGTAAACTCCTTTTCTTAACCCTTGTGTTATCTTCGGGTCATTCTGACCCATCAGTCATTGTGACCCACCGTCGTATTGCGACAAATTTACCTCATACAAATACAAAGTGAAGCATTTTCTTTTAACTGTCGGGCTGTCTCAGACCCCCCACATTGGAATGGTTAAAATTATTTTTATTTGTTTTTGTATTGGGTAAAATACGATGGTCCGAAAGCAGCACGAGGGTTAACACAGTTTCTACAGTGTAAAGCCAAGTGTGTAGATTACCTTCTTGTAAGAGGGCATTTTACATCTGTATGCAATATCTCCAATTAATCTCACCCGCAAGAATTGGGCTAGAAAATTTCTATGCAGCTGTGCAAGTTAAAAATCAAACCTGAAGAGAAGGAACATTATCGACTTGCTTTCGGTGAGAGACTTGGTCTGCATCAACCATGTCACTATTTTCCTCCAATAAGGGCAAATTCTGTTCATTGAAAGACAGGCTTAAAGTCCTAACAAGTTAACTACTGTGCAAAGATCTGTCAAATAAGACAAGTTTTTAAACTGCATCTCCTGGTTCTTAAAAGCCAACACAGCTTTGCCTTCTTCCTCAAATGTTTCGGACAAATACAACACTCAAATACAAGTACAAGGGATTCTTTATTTAAATTTTAAAGTCTCAGTGAAGAAAAGGAGACAAGTGGGTTGAAAAAAAGAATCGTTAAGAAAGTTAGGGTATTTGGCTACGAGTCTTTAAGGGCAGGTGGAGGAGGGAGTGTACCCTTGCTGTGAGGACCAAACCCAGGGATCCTACTCTGGTCCTCAGGACTAGTAGTGGTGGAATACTTGGTGGTAGCCTCTGGAGCCTGTATAACATTGGACTGACGGGAAGGATCATCTTGGTACATGACATCATACATTTTAACCGGAGGGGCCACATGCTGACCCCACTTGCGCTTTGAAGGACTGTAGAGGGCTTTGAGACACCCAGGAGCTGCAGCAGACGTGGGCACAAATCTCATAGGAGCAGGTGTTGGGAATGGTCCAGGGAACCAGGGAAACCCGGGGTATGAAGGGAGCATAGGCGACTCTGGATAGGCAAGGTCTGCAGTAGTTGGGTTCTGTGGATCTGAAGGTGCAGCCCTTGTGGGGGTTGGGAACGGTCTGAGGTACCCAAGGTATGGAGGGAACCAGGGGTAAGGAGGCAGCACTGCCGAGTCAGGATCAGACAGGTCTGCATCAGCTCTCGTAGCGGCAGATGGAGGTGCCACAGAGGAGCCGGGGGACCCTGGAAACTGGGGGGAGCCGGGGAACCCAGGGTACAGAGGCAGCTCCACTGACTCAGAATTGAGAGGGTCTGCAGTAGTGGGTGCAGCAGTCTTGGTGGTTGGCATCTGGGGATTTACAGGTGCAGCTCTTGTAGTGGCAGATGGAGGGGACCCAGGGTACCCTGGAAGCTGGGGGTATGGAGGGGAGCCGGGGTATCCTGGAACCTGTGGGTATGGGGGGGAGCCGGGGTATCCTGGAAGCTGTGAGTATGACGAGTATGACGGGGAGCCGGGGTATCCTGGAAGCTGTGGGTATGACGGGTTGCCGGGAGACCCGGGGGATCCTGGAAGCTGTGGGTATGACGGGTTGCCGGGAGACCCGGGGGATCCTGGAAGCTGTGGGTATGACGGGTTGCCAGGAGACCCGGGGGATCCTGGAAGCTGTGGGTATGACGGGTTGCCGGGAGACCCGGGGGATCCTGGAAGCTGTGGGTATGACGGGTTGCCAGGAGACCCGGGGGATCCTGGAAGCTGTGGGTATGACGGGTTGCCGGGAGACCCTGGAACCTGAGGGTATGGAGGGGACCCTGGAACGGAGCCAGGGAACCCAGGGTGCAGAGGCAGCTCCACTGACTCAGAATCAAGAGGGTCTGTAGTAGTGGGTGCAGCAGTCTTGGTGGTTGGCATCTGGGGATTTACTGGTGCAGCTCCTGTAGTGGCAGATGGAGCGGACCCAGGGTACCCTGGAAACTGAGGGTATGGAGGGGAACCAGGGGACCCTGGAAGCTGAGGGTATGGAGGGGAACCAGGGGACCCTGGAAGCTGAGGGTATGGAGGGGAACCAGGGGACCCTGGAAGCTGAGGGTATGGAGGGGAACCAGGGGACCCTGGAACCTGAGGGTATGGAGGGGACCCTGGAACCTGAGGGTATGGAGGGGACCCTGGAACCTGAGGGTATGGAGGGGACCCTGGAACCTGAGGGTATGGAGGGGACCCTGGAACCTGAGGGTATGGAGGGGACCCTGGAACCTGAGGGTATGGAGGGGACCCTGGAACCTGAGGGTATGGAGGGGACCCTGGAACCTGAGGGTATAGAGGGGACCCTGGAACCTGAGGGTATAGAGGGGACCCTGGAAGGTGGGGGTATGGAGGGGAGCCTGGAAGGGAGCCAGGGAACACAGGGTGCAGAGGCAGCTCCACTGACTCAGAATCAAGAGGGTCTACAGTAGTGGGTGCAGCAGTCTTGGTGGTTGGCATCTGGGGATTTACTGGTGCAGCTCCTGTAGTGGCAGATGGAGCGGACCCAGGGTACCCTGGAAACTGGGGGTATGGAAGGGAGCCTGGAAGCTGGGGGTATGGAGGGGAGCCAGGGGACCCTGGAAGCTGGGGGTATGGAGGGGAGCCAGGGGACCCTGGAAGCTGGGGGTATGGAGGGGAGCCAGGGGACCCTGGAAGCTGGGGGTATGGAGGGGAGCCAGGGGACCCTGGAAGCTGAGGGTATGGAGGGGAGCCAGGGGACCCTGGAAGCTGAGGGTATGGAGGGGAACCAGGGGACCCTGGAACCTGAGGGTATGGAGGGGAACCAGGGGACCCTGGAACCTGAGGGTATGGAGGGGACCCTGGAACCTGAGGGTATGGAGGGGACCCTGGAACCTGAGGGTATGGAGGGGACCCTGGAACCTGAGGGTATGGAGGGGACCCTGGAACCTGAGGGTATGGAGGGGACCCTGGAACCTGAGGGTATGGAGGGGACCCTGGAACCTGAGGGTATGGAGGGGACCCTGGAACCTGAGGGTATGGAGGGGAACCAGGGGACCCTGGAACCTGAGGGTATGGAGGGGAACCAGGGGACCCTGGAACCTGAGGGTATGGAGGGGACCCTGGAACCTGAGGGTATAGAGGGGACCCTGGAAGGTGGGGGTATGGAGGGGAGCCTGGAAGGGAGCCTGGGAACCCAGGGTGCAGAGGCAGCTCCACTGACTCAGAATCAAGAGGGTCTACAGTAGTGGGTGCAGCAGTCTTGGTGGTTGGCATCTGGGGATTTACTGGTGCAGCTCCTGTAGTGGCAGATGGAGCGGACCCGGGGTACCCCGGAAGCTGGGGGTATGGAGGGGAGTCGGGGAACCCCGGAAGCTGGGGGTATGGAGGGGAGCCGGCGAACCCTGGAAGCTGGGGGTATGGAGGGGAGCCGGCGAACCCTGGAAGCTGGGGGTATGGAGGGGAGCCGGCGAACCCTGGAAGCTGGGGGTATGGAGGGGAGCCGGCGAACCCTGGAAGCTGGGGGTATGGAGGGGAGCCGGCGAACCCTGGAAGCTGGGGGTATGGAGGGGAGCCGGCGAACCCTGGAAGCTGGGGGTATGGAGGGGAGTCAGGGAACCCTGGAGCCTGGGGGTATGTAGGGGAGCCAGGGGACCCTGGAACCTGAGGGTATGTAGGGGAGCCGGGGGACCCTGGAAGCTGGGGGTATGGCGGGGAGTCAGGGAACCCTGGAGCCTGGGGGTATGTAGGGGAGCCAGGGGACCCTGGAACCTGAGGGTATGTAGGGGAGCCGGGGGACCCTGGAACCTGGGGGTATGTAGGGGAGCCGGGGGACCCTGGAACCTGGGGGTATGTAGGGGAGCCGGGGGACCCTGGAACCTGGGGGTATGGAGGGGAGTCAGGGAACCCTGGAGCCTGAGGGTATGGAGGGGAGTCGGGGAACCCTGGAACCTGAGGGTATGTAGGGGAGCCGGGGGACCCTGGAACCTGGGGGTATGTAGGGGAGCCGGGGGACCCTGGAACCTGGGGGTATGGAGGGGAGTCGAGGAACCCTGGAGCCTGAGGGTATGGAGGGGAGTCGGGGAACCCTGGAGCCTGAGGGTATGGAGGGGAGTCGGGGAACCCTGGAACCTGAGGGTACGTAGGGGAGCCGGGGGACCCTGGAACCTGGGGGTATGTAGGGGAGCCGGGGGACCCTGGAACCTGGGGGTATGGAGGGGAGTCAGGGAACCCTGGAGCCTGAGGGTATGGAGGGGAGCCGGGGGACCCTGGAACCTGGGGGTATGGAGGGGAGCCTGGAAACTGGGGGAACCTGATGCCTGCAGTGGTTGGTGCAGCAGTTGTGGTTGGTATCCAGAGATCCGCAGGTGCCGTTGGCAGAGCGGCAGTTTGAGCGGACGGGCAGGATACCGCAAATTCTTGTCCATTCACCAGCAGGACAAGGACGTACTCATCATCCTATAAAAATGTAAGACAACATTAGAGAAACCAAATATGCCATTTTGATTTGTGACCAAAAGCTGGAACTGTAGACCAAACCTTTCTCGTGATGCAGGGCTCTTTGTAAGGAGCACTGATCATCAATCCTCTAGAGTGCGATTGTGACACCACAGTAAATCCACAAAGTTCTCCGGATGACAGCAGGGGCTCCCATAAGTTAAAGACTAAATATAAATTGTAGACATTACTCGTTCACATACAAATGGAAAATGTTCCAACACCACAATACTGGTTGTCAAACTAAACACCAATGTATTGTTTGACTCTAGATGGTCATGCTTGAATTCTCATGAGCCATCAACATCAACTGCTTTAAATTTACCTCTCACTTCGAATGCCTCTGCTGCAATATTACCCATATTTAACACCATCCCATTCATGAAGCAGGAGACAGAAGGGGGGGGAGGTGCAAGAGGACAAGACATTGTCATGGATTCCCCCCACAGCTTTAGATGCAGTACATGATCCCCACCCTGTTGGAAGAGCATTTTGATTAACTTTCAATGACTACATATAGAGGGTCTGTCTGAAAAGGTAGCCATCAGCCACATTATGAATTACCTGTTCAGTAACATGGCAGCCTTGGTATGGAGCTACAAAAAGCACATCTCTGCGTGACCTTCTCACAGAGAATCCACACCGAGAAGGCATCCGAGTCAAGGGAATGAGAGACCCCTCACCTACAGAAAGCAGAACCTCAGATTAAACTACACAACTTCACTAGAAATCCAGAGGATTGTGTCATTAAGCTCACCATTGTCAACCAGAAAATGGGGAGTCTTTACGCCCTTCACCCGCAAGGTCATAGCATCATCTGTACACTGCACCAAAGGTCCCATGCGTTTGAGTTTGGCATTCATCAACAGGTGCCGAACTAAAATTATTACATACACATTTATATATTAGAGAAAAGGTCAACGTGAAGGTCGTATTCTGTCATTCATTAAAAAGGTAAATATTTTTGCGACTAATACACGTTGGTAAAATTTTGGGAAATTGACTACTCACAATTAAATCTCGCCGTTTGGTTATACTCTTTATAATCTGAATCAAAGGCAAGAGATCCGTTTCGAGCAATGACGCCAACAGTGGCTACATACTCTTTTGCGTCACTAAGACCTTCTCTTTTATACGTGGCCCCGTATTCCCTCGGATCGGTCTCTTCATTGTTTTGCTTAAATATATTGCCATTTCTTAAACTTCCAGATGTAAGCCTAACTGATAAAAAACATGTAAAAGTCGCCAGGAAAAAGGAGCACACTACAGGATCATTCGAAGGCACCATGTTGAAATGTGTTTCACTGCCAATTCCACTCTATGACATTCACAACACAGTACAACTACTGATTGTCCTGCTTTAAACTGCTCGCTCATATTACACGACCAATCCCATTCGATTTAGGCCAGTAGGCTAATAATGTAGCCTAAACGCACCTGAAGTGCATTAAAATCACCGGTATGTGAATACGCTGCATTAGTTCTCGTGAACTCTATATGTTTACGTTCGGTGGATTTGTTATTGTAAAAAATTATATAGGCTACCTCTTCAGTCAAAAACACAAGTAGAATTCAGAAATGTACAAATCCCAATCTGATTGGGACTCAATTGAAATGTTTGTTTCTGTACTTGTTGCTTGTAAAATATTTAGGCTGCCACTTTAGGATACAATCTTCAATTATAGCTCGGGAAATTGTAAAGATTGCTTTCAGGATATAAAAAGTTAAAAAATAAAATAAAATAACGAATGATTAAATAAATAAATAAATAGATTAAAAAATCGATTAGCACGTTACGATTCTATATCGTCCCCAAATTCGGGATAATCTTATGATCCGATTTTAAAAACATTCAGTGGGGTACTATATATGGAGAACGTATGTAATAATTTAACTCAGTTATACAGCATATTATACAGCTAATTAGCTGGCCTATCAAAGCAAAGTATTTGTACAGTATAGCCTATAGGTTCATGTTAGGGTTGTGCATTTTCCATAAACGATAGTTGAACACGTTAACAATCAATTATCGATTAATGATATGGCTCTCCAGTCTCAAGCATTCGCCATGAAACTCACGCTTTTCAGAAATGTCACACTCTGAGAAATAAGGGATACTTGTCCCGCTGTATAGGCTACAATTCATGGACGAGGCGCAGGCATAATGAGATGATGGTTGTCTTATACAGAATAAAAACCCAACCAGAAAACATCACCAACAGCCAAATGTTAGTCATTTAGTCATTTACAATGATAAATATAGCGTAATTACTGCAATTTCTAGACTAACAATGGAGACGGCAAACTTATCGGTTAATACAGTGACCGTAATAAAATTATTTCCCAGAATTAATCCATTAATGATAAATATCTAGCTAAATAGATACAAAACATGTTCCATACATCTTGTGTATTCCTTAATAGTTTGTTAGCTTGTAAATATTATCATGCATTAAAAGTAAACATCTGTTTAAAAAAGCTTACAAACCAAAGCAATTTCTCAGGTTTTTCTAATAGTTGACTACCATATGGATTCTAAAAGAACAAATGCATGACTTCATTCCACTGCAATCAATAATTGTAGTGGTGCTTTTCCTGGGTCAACTCTGGAGTCAAGCCATGACTGCTGACTGTGAAAAGAAATATGGCTTAAGCTTCCAGAGCTTAAAGGTCTGTGATGTCACTACACCAGTCATTCTCCTGAGAGACGGCCCAGACCCCGGACACGTTGGTCCTGGGTGGGTCCTCTCCCGGGGGCTCAAAGTCAGGGGAGGGTGATGCCTTCTGGTCCCCACCTGCACCCTCAGGAGGTTCTGCTGTCTCCTCACTAGCATTTAAATGCTCAGGAGTTGTCGTTTCAGAGGCAGTCTCTAGTTCCCACCTGTAACCCACATTTGCAGGAGTGGTAGGTGTGCTCACACTCCCACTGTCCCCCTCCATGTTATGAGTCCAAAGAGGCGGTGGAGGTGTGAAGGGACTGCCCACGCCCAGCAGCTGTCTGTGATGAAGAGCGCTGTCGATGCTGCGTCTGAGGTTGATGGGAGACAGAGGGCGCATGTCGAACTCTATGAGGGAGAGAATGCACTCACGGTCGCCCACTCTTTGCCACAGGAGGGCGGCCTGAGAGTTACAACTGGTGCTGGAGGCAGGGCCACTCTTGTGTTCGGGGGTCATGTCGCTCACACTGGTCGGTTGGTCATCACAGACGCGGCCCACAGCGACGTCTCCTCTTGATTGCTGATGCCCTGCCCAGTTGTTCGGCAGAAGATCCGCCAAGCTTTTCTCAGACTTCCTGAATGGCCCTGTTCGCAGGTCTTTTAACACAGTGTCAAAAAAGGATTCCCCCCTCGCACCATTCTGCCTTTCCTGTCTGAGGTCGCTCCTTGTCCTGGTCCTCCCTGGCCTCCAGAAGATCCAGGAACCCAGCGTTAGCAAAGAGAAGCTCCAGGCGAGCTCCAGCACCCGGGCCCAGAACTGTCCCAGCCACCACCCCCAGCCAAAGTGTCTCCAGTTCCCCAATAGTTCGTAGAGCCAGAGCAGGCTGTAGATGTGGAAGCCGCAGCACAGCAACCCTAGGAGGGCACACACAGCTGTGACCCGCCTGGCACTTTCCTCAATCCTTTGGGGAGGATCCCACTGAGGAATGGGGGACCTGACCAAGGAACGCAGATGAGAGAGGGACTGTGTGAGTATCCCCAGGCAGAAAGGCAGGCCCCAGCAGAGAGAGAGGCTCTGGAGCATCAGAGGGAGAACCGGAGCCAAACTCGAGGAGAGGAGATCCACCGACAGCAACAAAACGCAGTGCAACACAGCCAGACATCCGACATAACAAGGGTGCTGCAGTTTGAGGGGCAGCAAAATCAGTTTTCCCCCTCTGAGGGTGACCAGAGCCAGGGCTACCTGCGCCCAAAGCAGCAGAGTCAGGGGCAGGTTGTGGAGCGTTGTAAGAACAGGCCGAGGCAAGATCTGCCGTGTGCCATACGGGTCAACGAGAAGGTGCACAGCCTGCAGAACACTGGACAGAAGCAGAAAGCCGTTGACCAGACCCAGGGCACCACAGAGGGGGTGAAGCAGAGTGAATGCACCCATCATTCCTAAAAGTGCCCCACTAGCCAGTAGCAGGAATAGACCAGCAGATCCAAAGACATGGAGTTCCCAGGCAAAGGCCAGTGTGCGACTCAGGTCATCCCAGAGCAAGTTGGTGCCATTGGGGTTGGTGGAGACCACACATGGGCTCAGTCCCAGCACACAGGGGCGACTTGGTCTGGAGAGGCCTTGATGTGTCATCTGGCCAAATATACTGTAGTGGACCACAGACGTCTTGCCTAAGACAGTGACAGAAAGAGAAGAAGAGATGTAGCTATGAAAACTTCAACAATATGTTTAATATTTAAAAAATACACACCAAGTATGCATACCCTTTTTTGAGTCTTCTGACAGACTAGGGTGTGGTGACTTGTTGGTTTGTGTGTCAGGAATTGGCTTAGAATCGTTCTTCCCTGAAATAAATGGAAAGTGTGAATGAAATTGTAATTCTACACTACAATTGTAATGTAGAGAAACTGCAATGATGGTTTATGAGACCTTTTAGAACCCAGATCATAGAGTGATACAGCCATAAAGTACTGATTCCACTCACCTGTTACAAGCTCATCATTTACCAAAAGGGGTGGACTCTTTCCTAATAGGTCACCCACTGTTGTCTGAGAGTTTGGTGTCATTTCATTGTCTTGGACTGGGTGACTTTGCTTTGACTGGTCTGGTACACTGATGGTGAGTGTTGTGGTCAGAGAAACAACCTCTGTGACAACCACATTTTCATCCTCATTCTTTTCCAAGGTTTCATCAAAGAGGGCCTTGTATTGATCTGGTCCATGGTGCTCCTCTGAAAGCAAAGGCCTTAATGTTGATGTTGCAGCTGGGAGCCAGAAGCCAGTAGGGGCCACCCTCAAGATGTTTCCATACGAGCACTGCAGCAGAGTCAGCACCATGAAGAGAGGTGAGAACAACTCCATAACTCAGTGTTGTGTTTATTTACAGATCACATTTGAGACCTGCGGAAATTCACAAAAGGAAAAGGCCACAGTCAGGCATTAAAGAACAAGTAGGAAAAAAAAATATCAGAAAAGTTTATTTGTTGTTAAATTCATTAGACTTCCATGGTCGTGACTTCTTGACAGATCGTAAATATAGACATATATATAGACAGTAAAAAGACCACATTCAACTATTTTGAATGAAATCAACCTTTTGTATGTCCCTGTCTTATTCTACAGCAAATTCTGCATACATAAAAGGGTTCTCGGAGTAATTGAGAAGAGCAGCAGGCTGAGGATAAAGTAGCTTGTAAAGACAGGGGTTAAAGCGTGCCAGCATTCCAGATCATTAATCTGTAAATGTTTGTGTGTTTGTGTGTGGGAGTGTTTGTGTGTGTGTGTGTGTTTGTTTGTGTGGTTTATGCATGAGTGTTTCACACTTGGCCAACTAAACATATTGGCAGATTGCAGCTAAAACCGATCTCTGCGATTTGGAAGGTTGCCGTCTAGGTTACACAGGACATGTGGAGGTGGAGATGTCGAGCCCAGGTGCGGGCAACATTGGCCAGGTGTGACTGCTGACGACTAGTGCGAACACGTCTGTTGCATATGTATAAAATATAATCTACTCCATATGAAATTCTATCAGGCATTTATATGGCAATACAGCACACATACAAAGTATAGAAAATTGCCAATTTCAGATTCCAAACATTCTAATATGTATTTTCTTTTTTTTTCTAATAAATGTGATAAAATGACAAGAATGTAACAATCACAAATCAAAACTGGCTTTCAAATCCTTTGTCAGTACTCAATACTTGAAATGAAATAATTTTGCACCGTATGTTTCGAAAAAACATAGTCATAGCCCATATTCAAATTCCCTGACTTGCTCACTCACTCAAAACTAATTTATTTTCTCCTTATTTCATTTACCTTCCAGAAGTACACAAACCAAATGTACACCATTGAGAATCAAATTAAATACTATCAAGACCAACCTGTGAGCTCTTGATCGCTGCTTCTTGTTCAGTGGGAAATGAACTAACGTCCTCCTTCAAGTGGTCTTGTACTGAAGTGAATATCTTTATCTGTCATGTACTGTAGACATCGTGAGAGGCAGGTACTGTGCAGTAAAAGCTGCCCTTACTGGGTTTAATCGAGTCAAGACTTGAAGATTACGTCTAATCACTGCACCAGCTGCTTGCTTGGAGACCTCACCACTTATCGTCCTCAGTTGAAATGTGCCGTTTCTACTGTTCTATGAAACGTGTTTCTCACATATAATCTTTGGTCACCTTTGGGGTATATCAAATTGACTCTGTGACGATAAATGACCTTTTTGAAGTGATAGTAGTCACTTTATTTGTATTTCCTCTCTCCCCAGAACAGATGTGTCTAAGTAATCCCTTCATTCTAAGGATTAAACTAAGACCATTAGTGTCGCACAAAGTCAAGAACTAGCTCGAAGCGCACAAGGACAGAAGTAAACTTTTGATGCCAAGTCATGGTTTATTTATGCTAGGGCTTAGCTCAAAGATGACATTGATTTTAAGAGGGCAGATGTCACACAAAATAAGATGTTCCAAAAACACAAGAGGCTAACAAAATGTATGATAAAATATATCATTGTTTTTTTGTGGGAGTAAGATGTGATGAATTGTAAAATCTGAAAACATGGCAATCTGCATGTCTGACCAGGTGTGTGACTCTCTTTTCAGAATCAGAATTCGGTTTATTCGCCATGTATGTTATACAAACACAGAATGTACTGTGGCAGGGAGGTGCAAACACTAAACATCTGTTCTGTTCTGTTCTGTATCTCTGTGAAAAAAGGTTTTGGGTATCACATTGCTAGGTTTAAAAGGTGTTAAAGGATTCAAGTCAAAACCATATCCACTGGATCACAGAAAGGGTAAAATACACAGTGTGGGAATTAACTGTTTCCTGTCTGATATGAAGATGGGGTAATGTGTGCATGCAACACATCTCTTCAGGTCCACCTTAAGAGAGCGGAGAGGCAGCCTGTTGTGGCGAGAGTTGGGGGAGGCTCTCACTGGGTCATGCCTGGCTCTTTAAGGCAGACTGTGGCAGTTGGATTTTAGTTTTAAAGGCACACACACATTCAAATGGCTACTATTAAAGTCATATGGCTAGATGAAGTCTGAGGTGGTAAAACAATCAGGAGACAAAATACAGTGTAGAGTATAAAGTGGTTGCATCCTGCTGATTTTAAATCGTGTATCTCTTGTATATTGGAGGATGAGACAATGTTCTTAGTTTTGCATTGACAATGGAGATGATGTTGGCTGTAAGAAGATACATTATATGAATGATATGTCTGAACTCTTAACAATTTTAGAATAAAACAGTTGACATCTGTTGAAAACATCAAAAAATCAATTTAAATATTGCTTTAATTGTTTTTATTTCAATGCTGGAGGTAGGTACCGTGACCCACATTTATCTCTTCAATTATACACTTTAACAAAAAGACAGACACGTTATTAATATAATGTGCTTCGTGGCTTCTCCTTTGAGTCACCGTTACTGGAAAAAAACGGTGATAAAAAAAAGTGATAACAGGAGCAGGGCAAGCAGTGGATAGGAGGAAGATTTCACTCCTGCCTTTAACTAAGATTGACCAAAGTAGCGCCACTAAGTGGGCCACTATTTAATACTGAAAAACGTTACAGTGGGCTACATGTGTGTCCCTGAAGTTTTAACCAAAGCGGCAATAAATGAATAAATATTCACAATTCACATACAGTGAAAATATAGCTGTATATATAGGCTGTGAAAATGCACTGACATTTAATCTCGTGGTGGAATTATAAAACGTGATGCATCATTATTTAAAGTAGCATACAAACATCAGACAACTTTCTCTAAATGTAGTTTGTAATGAATATGAGATATGGTCCTCACCAATGACAGTACCTTCCCATTACAGGCCGTGCTCGTTCCCGCAAACATGAAAAGTGATTTGTCGTGTGTGCACGTCTGGATCTCAAACCATAGCTGAAAGAGCGTTTTCATCCGTTTGATGCGGCCGTGCCTTCGTAGAACAGTCCGTGGATTCACGTTCTTTCAGCAGGCCTACTTCCGTCATTTTGTCTAAATATTTGATCATGGTTAACATTATTTCCATGAACAGTTACAGAGCACATGATACAAATTGAACATTTTAAATATTCGAAATTGCACTGGAACGATCATATCGTGAGTGGGTTTTTGTATCTTTCTCGTCTAACAATGTTGTCGAAATAAGAACACGTCACGCGCTAGCCAGTTAGCTAGCCTTCTACGTTACTGCAGACAACATGTAATTGTTGTAATTAAATGCAACAGTGTGTACAGCTACACAAATGTAATTTATCTGGTAGCAATTGGCATGTGCATAGCAAATATGGGTTGGCGTTTATCGAGTTTTATTTTGAACGCCGTGCCTTGGCGGAATGAAGAGGTTTTGCTTTTTTTAAGGTAGCATGGCAAGATGTAGCTAGTTTGCTAGCCTTATCGCTAGTGGTACTTTGCTAGCAGCTAGCTAGTGCCGCTAGTAGTATGTGCTCAAACCCGATTGTAGTGCTGAGAGGCGATAGTTTATTTTTGTGAAGTGTGTGTGCACCCCTTCATAATGTGGTTTTAACAGGGGACATCATATTTGGTAGCTACTAGTTGGAGAATCAAGCGATTGCTTGTTAAATTGCTAATTGCCTTCTCGCTAAGCTAACTGATGACACAAGAAATATATTACTAGATAGCTAGTTAGCTATGTATATTTTTCTGGCTAATTCATGATGGTGCAAAGCAACCCAGATTTGAGCGATGTCCCCTCACAGTTGTCAATTTAACCTTAACCCAAGCAAAGTGGGTTCCTCATAAACCACCACGGACTATATCTGCTTAAAATACTACAAGTCTGGACAGTGTACACAGTACAAAGTTCTTGAGGAGAGGGAATTGTCTGCACTTTGTCCAAGCTTCACTTCTACCAGTAGAAAGACGAGGGCTACAGTACATCAATCATGCAACGCTTTGGCCATCTAGTGATGTATATTTTTAAACTGTAGGCCTATAAGTTCTCATTTCCCATTACAATATCACACAGATGTGGTCCATTTTGTTAAACAATGTTACATTGTTTTGTGTGACACCATTTGATTCTCTCCCTGCTTCCCAACTGTACTCATCCCACGCGCAGGCAAGGATAGCGTGTTGCCGTGACTTGTCATGAACGAGCCAGAGAGTGGAGTGGTCTCGTTCGACGAGTACGTCAGGCAGAAGGCCCGCAGTGTGCCCCAGCATCGGATGAAGGAGTTCTTGGAGTCTTTGGCCAATAAGGGCCCAGAGGTGCTGCAGGAGTTTAGCCAGCAGAGCAATGCAGCCACTACCACCACCATGGTGTACCAGCAAAGTGGCAACTGTGTCTACACCGACAGCACTGAGGTGGCTGGATCCCTCCTGGAGCTGGCATGTCCAGTAAGGGTCATTTTAAACAAACTGAAATGTTTCGACCTTTCTCGTTTTTGTTGTTGTTGTTGATCAGAGCTTACTTTGGCCTGTTTTCAGTCATTATTGGTCATATTCTAACAGGAACCTTTCCTCTAATGTCAGTACTATGAAATATATTTTTAACTTTTGTGTATGTTGGTCCTCTCTCTGTGTAAACAGGTTCAGGTGACCTCGGCTCAAATGTCACCACAGACATCTGAGCAGCAAATTCAAGTGCAAGTGAGTCCCTAAATATCTTTCTTAATCACTCTTTACATTTACATTTAGTCATTTAGCAGACGCTCTTATCCAGAGTGACTTACAGTAAGTACAGGGACATTCCCCCGAGGCAAGTAGGGTGAAGTGCCTTGCCCAAGGACACAGCGTCATTTGACACGGCCGGGAATCGAACTGGCAACCTTCAGATTACTAGCCCGACTCCCTCACCGCTCAGCCATCTGACTCCCTAGGAGAGACGGCTTGACGGTTTAAGAAACCTGCTTTGTGAATCGTATCCTGAACGGTCCTCCCCCTCCTCAGGTGCAGATACAGGGACAGCAGGGACAGGCAGTTGGTCAGCTGCTCCAGGTGGCTTCCCCTTCCCAGCAGGACATACAGGGCATCTCCACGGCCGCACAGCTCGTCCAGCAGGGAGAGCTAACTGAAGAACAGCACCAGCAGGTAGCTCAAATCATTTGCAAAGTGACACATAACCCTCTGAGCCTGTGTGTTTATAATTACGAAGTATCTCCACGTCCTTAATTGTTGAGTTTATCGACACCAAGTTGGACTAGGATCGTATTTTTGTCTGTTGCAGATTCAGGCTCAGTTGGTTGCTGCAGTAGGCCAGCAGATTCAACTTCAAGGAGGGCAACAGATTCAACAGATTCAGTTACAAGGAGGCCAACAGATTCATCTTCAAGGAGGCCAACAGATTCATCTTCAAGGAGGCCAACAGATTCAGCTTCAAGGAGGACAACAGATTCAGCTTCAAGGAGGGCAACAGATTCAGCAGATTCAATTACAAGGAGGCCAACAGATTCAGCTTCAAGGAGGCCAACAGATTCAGCTTCAAGGAGGCCAGCATATTCAGCTTCAAGGAGGCCAGCAGATTCAGCAGATCCAACTCCAAGGAGGCCAACAGATTCAGCTACAGAGCGGCCAACAGATTCAGTTACAAGGCCAACAGATTCAGCTTCAGGGTGGTCAGCAGATCCAACAGATCCAGCTTCCAGGTGGTCAGCAGATCCAGATCCAGACTGTGGAGGCCATGTCTCCATCCCAGCAGCAGGGCTCTCCCCGGGAGGCCGAGAGGAGGGCCGGCGCCTCCCCCACTGTCCTCCAGCCAGCCAAGAAGCGCAAGGTGGACGTCCCCATCGCGGTGTCGTACGCTCTGCCCCAAGGACAGCAGGTGGCAACCGTCCTGGCCATCCCTCAGGGTCAGCAGCAAAGCTATGTGTCACTCCGCCCTGACCTGTTGACTGTAGACAGCACACACCTGTACAGCACCACGGGCACCATCACAGGGCCCGCAGGGGAAACCTGGACGATCCCTGTGTACTCAACCCCCCAGCAGCAGGGCGTGGCCCACATTGCCATCCCGCAGGAGGCTTATAGCACCGTCCAAGTGGCGGCCAGCCACGACAAGGACAAGATGGCCGCCATCTCGTCGGCAGGGTCGGTGGCGGTGCATTCGGGCGCGGCGGTGACGGTGGCGTCGGGGACGCAGGAGGAGGTGGTCCAGACGCTGTTCCCGGCGCAGTTCATGAACGGGAACCTCCACATCCCTGTGGCGGTGCAGACAGTGGGCGGGGCCTACAACACCACCCAGTCGCTGCACATCTGGGACCCTCAGCAGCAGCACGGCCAGGGAGGAGAGGAGCAACAGCTACACCTGCAGGTCAGAACAGAGAACCGTCAAGCCGTCTCTCCTAGACCCCCTCTGTATGTCGCCTTGCTGAATCCTTGAGGTTACACATGGTTTGTTTAAGGAGGGGACGCTGGGTTGTGGGTGATGGCACGTGCTCCGACGAGCAGGGGGTTTGTCTGCGCAGGCCGTCAGGGTGCCGTTTTAAAGGCGTCGAGTTTGTTTTCATCAGCGTGTGTTTTTACGCCGTCCAGGCCGAGTCGGACGGACAGACGGAGGCCTCCACCGAGCTGCTGCTTCCTGTCTCGCTGAAGCCCGAGGAGGGCCTGGAGGTGTGGAGGCTCTGGGTCCAGCGCAAAAACGCTGAGTTGGAGAAAGAGGAGAAGCAGAAGCTAGCGCCCATTGGACGTGAGTCTTCACCTGGTCGGAAATTGAATTTCTACTCTTCATGGGATATTAGTTTCAAATGTGCCGTGTTCGTTTGTCCTCCTCTCTCTTTCTCTCTTTCTCTCTCTCTCTCTCTCTCTCTCTGTCCTTCCCACTCTATTTATTTATCTTTCCTCTTCTTTTTCTCTCTCTCTCCCTCCCCCTCTTTCTTTCTGTCTCCTTTTTTTCTTTCCCTCTCTCTCTCTCTCTCTCTCCCTCTCCCGCCTCAATCTAATTTCCCCTCTCTCCCTCTCCTCCCCCCTCTTTCTCTCTCTAGGTCGTCAGCCCATGCGTTTCCAGGAGGACCTGGTGTCGAGTGCAGTGGCTGAACTCAACGTGGGTCTGGCCCTGATGACCCAGGAGGCACGAGGGCTGGAGGGAGAGCAGTTTGAGCCGGATGCTCTCTACTACGTGTTCCTCTGTATACAGAAGGTGCCACAACCCTCCCTAACGTTCCCATTGCGACAGCAGGACATCCACATGTACACTCACACAGTACAGGGGCCTAGATTTCATAATACAGGGTTGGGACATGTCCTACCCACTTTTATAAAACTGTGAATCTGCCCCCCCCAAACACACACCTTTTCAGTAAGAACATTTTATTGAATGGCAGCATTCTCAGTTATGTGTAAAAAAAAACACACAACAACAACACGATCATCCTGAAATGCATAAAACATTTTAACAAAACACAAAAAAACTTAAATACTTTTTATTTATTTTTAATCTATAATTTGTGTGTTTTCTTTTTCTCCCAAAATTTGTAGTATCTCTTTGAAAATGGACGGGTCGACGACATTTTCTCCGATCAGTACTACACACGTTTCTCCCAGTGGTTACACAAAATCCTGGATGATTGGAGACCAGCTGTCCACCCGTTGGGTAAGTTAGGAAGGGTGGAGGGCTGGACGGAGGGCTGGACGGAGGGCTGGACGGAGGGCTGGACGGAGGGCTGGACGACGGGCTGGGCGGAGGGCTGGGCGGAGGGCTGGGCGGAGGGCTGGGCGGAGGGCTGGGCGGAGGGCTGGGCGGAGGGCTGGGGAAGCATTGCCCTCGTTGCTCCTACCACATGATTTTGCAGATCTAAAGCACTGTGGTCGGTTGGTTGTTGGCGAAGTGGTGTCTTTCCGGTGACGTTGTGTGATGTGGGTCCTCTCAGGCTACTTCATCCCCAGTCATGTGACCGAGGAGATGTTGTGGGAATGCAAACAGCTGGGGGCCCATTCACCAGCCACGCTGCTCACCACGCTCATGTACTTCAACACTAAGTAGGTCATTGCAGTCGTTTGTCTTGTAGCTTTTATTGTCCAACAAAATTGGTGATATGCATCCATATTTAAGAAGAAATTGCCTTTTTAGGCAGATAAGTGATCGGTTAATAAATAAAATTATAAATATAAGTTGGCCCAATGAAATGTGAATACATAAACATAAGCTCTTTTATTATCATAATAATTTGTACCAAAAACGCTGGTGGTCGTGTTTGTTTGCTGCCATGTTGACATGACGACACAGTGGGGACTCAAGATTCCGTGTTTGACGGCTCGTCTTTACGCCGCAGGTATTTCCACCTGACGACAGTGGAGCAGCACATGAAGGTGGCATTCTCCAAGGTCCTGAGGCACACCAAGAAGAACCCCTCCAACCCCAAGGACAAGAGCACCAGCATCCGCTTCCTGAAAGGAGTGGGGCCGCACCAGATCGGCCAGAAAGGTGATTCAGCTGCTCTCCTTAGCCCTGTTTTCAGGGTTCCCGCGGGGTCTTAAAAAGTCTAAAATTCAGAACTTTAAATTTAAGGCCTTAAACGTCTTAAAAACGGACAGATTTTCATCCGAGGTCTTAAATTTCATTTAGTCAGGTCTAAAAAAAGGTTTTACCCTCGTTCATTTCCAGAACCGCTGGCCGCAGAAAGTTATGACAAAGTAGCAAAAAGGTATTGAGTCGCAGACTACAAAGCGGAGCTCTACAAATGAAACCAGCAGAACGCTGCCCTCAGAACGTTGGTTCGGTGTTGTAGTTCTTTCTGGGGGATATTGGTGTTGGTATGTACATGGTGATAAAACTACAAATACTGTTATAAATGCAATACCTGCCCGCGAAATACGTCTACGCTTCCTCAGAGTTTGTTAAAGTTCGGCTACTTGTGGAAAATGGGAAAGTGTACTTTCAACGAGACATGGCTAGATCACAGCGATTTCCGCTGTTGGTTACAAGTGGTACCCAGCTCCAGGTACAAGGCTCGCTGCCAACTTTGCCCCAAAAATATTCAAAAATTACTAATGTGATTGTTTTATCTGTAAATGTAATTTATGCTTTTTCAATGACTGAATTCATTGAAATAAAATGTATTTTTCAGAATTTCTTTGATTTGAATATTTTTGGGGGTAATGTGTCGTGTAGGTCTTAAATTTCAATCTTTATGGTCTTAAAATGTCTTTAAAAGGTCTTAAATTTGACTTACTGAAACCTGCAAGAACCCTGTGTTTTGTACCACGCTCAACCAGCTTGTTCCGCTTTTGCAGCGGAAGGTAACGTTCAGCCTCCGCGTGAAATGTGTGGGGGCCCAGATGGCTGAGCGGTTAGGGAATCGGTCCATTAATCAGAAGGTTGCCAGTTCGATTCCCGGCCGTGCAAAAATGACGTGTCCTTGGGCAAGGCACTTCACCCTACTTGCCTCGGGGGGGGAATGTCCCTGTACTTACTGCAAGTTGCTCTGGATAAGAGCGTCTGCTAAATGACTAAATGTGTTGCAGTGACGGACGACATGTACGAAGAGCAGGGGGAGGATCCTGAGAACCCACTGCGGTGTCCCATAAAACTCTACGACTTCTACCTATTCAAGTGGTGAGTATCGTCCCCCCCCTGTCCAATCACAAGCTTTAAAACGATGCCTTCGCTCACGCGAAGAATCCTCAACTGACACCTCTCGTCCCTCAGTCCCCAGAGCGCGAAGGGGCGCAACGACGCCTACTACTTAACGCCGGAGCCTGTGGTGGCCCCAAACAGTCCTATATGGTACTCGACTCAGCCAATCACGAGCCAGCAAGTGGAGCAAATGCTCACACGCATCATCATGGTGCGGGAGATCCAGGAGGCCGTAGCACAGGGGAGCATTCACTGAGGAGGGGAGGGGCCGTAACCTTGACATTCCCCTGGACTCACCGGCCTTCCACTCTCGTCTCTCTCTTTCACACAGTCCTGGTTGTGGCTTCCCTTCTCGCTTCTGGAGCCTCAGCAACTCACAAGGAACTCTGAAGTGGTCTCTCGCTCTTTCCCCAAATGGTTTCATTTTACATCCACGGACGTGAGCGACACTGTTTACAAGAGTTGATTTCATGGCCTTTTTAAAGAAGGAAAAAGAAAAGAAAAAAGAACATATTCCTCAGTTTTGTTTATCTTAATCATGACCGTTAAAATGATTGTGACCCTCATGCCTGATGTGGACTGACTGATTAGTTTGTTCTGTTGGGTCATGCGTGTGAGGACACTCATCACCTAAGCTCTTTGCTTCACGCTGTTTTGAACGACAAAGAGCAAGAGAGGGTTGATCCATGCGGTCACTCACTCATAACTCAGAGATCATTATAAACTTTCTGCGTCACCTGACATTAGAGAGGTTTAAACGGCCCGACTAATTCAGTCTAATGTATAAATATTGTGTGAAAATATGGACATTTATCCTTTCTGCTTTTAGTACCCCCCCAACCTCCTCTCAAGTCCTGGACCCGTGACGGGTATTGGGCACCCCAGAGCAGGATGGATCATGCCTGAGCACAGGATCTTAACAGACAGGACCCCTCTGCTCAATATTTTGTTATTTTTTTTTATATTGCATTTACGATCTCCTGTATGTATTGATATTATAAGGCTGACGGAGGCTGGAGAGCCATTGTTTTCAAACATGTCTTTTGTACAGTGACTTTGTGCTTGATGATTATCAGGATGTTGTCAGGCATGAGAGGGTCTCTGAGTTCTGATGGCTACATGCAATCTGATCATCTCTTAATGTGCAACATCCAAGAACAAACACTATAATATAGACCATTGCCACACCATGCACTCTGTTTTATAAACAAATATAAGTTTACAGCACTGTCATCTGTAAGCTTAGACAGAGGACTTAAACATTGAAATTCCAGATTTTTTTTTTACAGTTACATCGACATGACTGCTATTTTTTAAGTAACAATGACTTAATATTTCACAACCAAAATCAATTACGAAGCTGCCGAAACTGTGTGTGTGTAACCTCTGCTGACATCTAATGGTTGATACAGTCCAACCATGACAACATCAGGATATACTACTTCCTGTATTATTCTGAAACTGGAATATTATGCTGGAAGCAACAGATCTGTCAGAGTCAAATGTCACAGGGTCTCATCAGTCCTGTAATCTGGGAGGGAGATCTGCAGTTTCCGCAGCGTGCTGACGAAGAACCTGGTCAGGGGGCAGGACACGGAGATGTCGTCCTGACCTCTGAACCCTGGCAGAGTCAGCTGGCGGGCGTGCAGGTGAAGAGGGAGATACCGCACCTTGCTCTGCTGAATCCCAAGCCTCTTTAACACAGCATCAGGTAATCTCTGCATACAAGACCACAGACAGGCACACTGTTCAATAATCTGGATCCAGCGTGTGCTTGGTTTGGGTGCACGTCCTAGGTTTCATGTCAGGTCACCAGATAATATTAAGCTGCAGATTAACTGAAGGTTGTGCGCTGCTGTTGTGCGTTTTAACACTACTGAGATAATACATTGTCATGTACATTATACATTGTCGACTTAGAGTAAGAAAAGGGACATTCTCCCCGAGGCAAGTAGGGTGAAGTGCCTTGCCCAAGGACACAACGTCATTTGTCACGGCCGGGAATCGAACCAACAACCTTCTGATTAATAGCCCAACTCCCTAACCACTCAGCTATCTGACCCCCAACAATACAATGTTGTGACATGATACAGTGGTGGAGCTGTGTTACCTGAGGTGCCAGTTTGTTCCAGTGGGCGTATTTGTGGTCCCCGATGATGGGGCATCCCAGAGCATAAGCCATGTGGACTCTCATCTGGTGTTTTACTCCTGCGAAACAAGAAACCAAGTTCATCTATTGTATTAGTTCAGCCTTTTATAAGACATTGTGTGGTGACTTCTTTCTTCAGTTTAGCTCAAGACGCTTTAATCTTATTATTTTTGAACCCACAACCTGTTAATTAGCAGTCAAAATCTCTACCACTGAGCTATACCCCTCCCCGGGGGGTCTGAGGTGTGACATGTGAGCACACCTTTCATGCCCCTAGAACACAGTCGAGAGCGCTTCTCACCAGTTATTGGTTGAAGCTCCACGAGGCTGCAGCCGTTGCTGCTCTCCAGCACGCGGTACTTGGTCACGGCTCCATGAGCCTGCCTGTGGGCCCGCACCCTGGTCACCCCCTCCCCGCTGTCACTCATCCGGTACACAGGACTCAGACCCATCTGTGAGAGAGAGAGACGACAGACTGAAGTTACACAGTAAATAATTTTTTTTAAATGGGGGGGGGGGGGGGTGTTTATGTAGGGCCCCTTTTAAGCTTTTTATTCATTCATTGATAGGACAGTCAGAGATGGGAAAGCAGGGAGAGAGAGGGGGGGAGGAAGACATGCAGGAAAATACCTCAGTCGAATCCAAACCTAGGATTTGAACCCAAAGTCCCTGGTGCAGGATCGCCCCCTAGTGCACTGTTTCTGTATCAGCTACTTGTCAACTGAGGAAAAGTTACATTTATGCACTTCAAGTTACCTTGAAGTGAGGTTGGGAGCCTGTGACTTCTCTCTCTATGACAGGGATGTCGATCACACCCTCAGACGGCACGGGCACGCCCACGGAGACGACCCTAGACGGACGGAGATTGAAGAACATCTAGAACCACGTCTCCCATCTCAGTGATGGTGCTGGTGGGCAAGGCCGGCCCAAGGCATAAGCGAACTAAGCGGCTGCTTAGGGCCCCTGTGGCTACCAGAGGGCCCCCAAGAGCACATGAAATTACAGTTTAATGTAATAAAAAAATATATACCTTTTTTTTTTTATCTGCGACGCCGAGGGGCCCCCAAATCAATTTTGCTTTAGGCCCCATAAAGGCTTGGGCCGGCCCTGCTGGTGGGCATCAGGAAAACGCCAAACAACTGATGTGTGAATGTGGCGGCTTCGCCATGACTTACAAATATTTTCTCTCCACCTGATGGTGTTTGTGGAGCTCCTGTATGTGGTTCGCCACCTCCTCGTTTCTGGCCAACAGTAGAGCGCCTGTGATCTCCTTGTCTAATCCTATACAGGTATGCAGCTGAGATCCACCTTTCATTCCGTCCATCATCTTGGCGAGGATTGGGAGAACGCTGTATATGCAGTTCTTGGCCGCTGAGCCCTCTAACCAGAAATGGAATGCACAAAGATTAGCCTACATTGTGTTTCGGTACATAGGTGTTAATTTCCGATTTAAATATATAAACTCAGTTTGTAACTACATTACCTTGTACAGGCACGCCATAAGGCTTATTGATGACAATCAGTTCCTGGTTTTGAAAGATGATACTTTTGTGGAGGTGCTTGGCCAGGACGTTGGGGTGAACATTTTGCAGCTGCTGGCTCAATTGTCTAAGTTCCAAAACGCTCTTTTCCAGCGGGGACACAGGGGACTTCGGGATACTGGTCTTTTCTGCTTGCGCTTTCTCCCGTCGGATTTTTTGTGCAAGGTCAATCGCCCTCAATGGAGGCTTGTTCTCGGGGTCGGGCCCCGACGGTTGTTTTTTCGGAGCAGTGACATGTGTCCGCGCGAGCATGGATGCTACTCCCGGCGATACACAACAGCGTATTCGTGTTTTGATTAAACAATTTAGCATTTTTGATAGGTGACTCAAGTCATGGTTGCAAGCAAAACTTACCGCGCTGTAGCTGTTCATAGCTACGCTCTACTACACGACATGTTATTCCCATTTGTGACTCGACTCACTGTGTAGCGCCATTGAAAGTCTGTGTAACCGGAACTGATGTATGTTTACATCCGATCTCCGAAAAGAATGTCTACGTTTTTGCAATCAATGGATTGCAAGTACCGTGTCCATTCAGTTCAGTCATAGTTACGAATTATTGAATGGATGTATTATACATGAAATAAGGCAAACGACCGTGCACGATGTGTAATTCTGCCATTAAATCCTGAACGGAAAAGGCAAATATATGACAAGAGACCGAAGGGCACACAGTCTACCGCAATGGGCAAATTGTTTTGAAAGATTAGGCCTATTTACATTTTAATTTTAGTGTAGGCAGAAATGAAGATTAACGACCGTGTGTTGCGAAGCTTTAGAGTTGCAAGGATATACCGGGAACATACAGAAAAAGTCAACTGTGTGGATTACAGCCCCAATGGCGAAAGTGCAGTATCCAGCAGTGATGATGATTCCATTGTGTTGTATGACTGTCGCGAGGGAAAGTAAGCTCCTATCATTTTCAACAATAACATTTGTTTTCTTGAGGAAATCGTTTCCTTTGTAGTTTGTTCCCTCGTGTCGCCTTTTAATTGAGATATTACAATGTATCTCCGGTTTCTCTTTAGACCTACTCGGACTCTTTACAGCAAGAAGTATGGAGTGGACCTCATTCGCTATACGAACAGGGATGCCGACACAGTCGTGTACAGCTCTAATAAACTCGACGGTGAGAACTCAGTCACAGGCAGGCTGCATGGTGTCCCACTTGTTGAACACAAATACATGTACTACATAATTACCCGTTTAACATGATGGTGTGTATCAATTGAAATAGTGTGTAGCATTTTAGACCATGTGTTCTTGATTGCGTGCCATGCAGATACCATCCGATACCTCTCCCTTACGGACAACAAGTACATCCGCTATTTCCCTGGGCACACTGCAAGGTGAGACGGTCTATAGGTGCTTACTTAGTAATGCAGGCCACACAGTCTCAACCCCTTAAACGTTTTTATTGACTACTAAATGTTTCTGTCCATGTACAATTGCAGGGTAGTTGCTCTCTCCGTATCACCAGTGGATGATAAATTCATCTCTGGGTCCTTGGATAACACCATCAGGCTCTGGGATCTGCGCTCTCCCAACTGTCAAGTAAGTGTGTGTCTCCGTGTCTGTCCAAAGAACAGCCCAGAATGTGTCCATGTGAATATTGTGTGTTTTTGTGTCCTTCAGGGCTTGACTAATCCTTTAGGGAAGCCTGTATGCTGCTTCGATCCAGAGGGGCTGATATTTGCTGCCGGGGTGAACTCAGAGATGATTAACTTGTATGACATTCGCTCTTTTGATAAGGTAAACTCCTGTTTAGGGATGTCATACAAGGCATATTGTGTCAAATAATTTTTCCTATTAATTATTTATTCAAAGTGATGCACTTCATTCTTTTATTCGTTCATGCGTCTGCTGTAAGTCCTGTTCTGTTGTGCTCTTGTATGTTTTTAGGGTCCCTTTTCTTCCTTTGAGACCCAGTTCAGTCGTGTTTGTGAGTGGACTGGGTTGAAGTTCAGTAAGGATGGTAAACAGATCCTTATATCCTCCAACGGGGGCGCCATCCGCGTCCTCGATGCCTTCGACGGCTCCGTGCTGCACACTTTCTCTGTGAGGAAACCACCAATAGGACACATTTCTATTTGTGTGTATACATGTATACATTTGTATGTTTTTGTGGATTCATAATTACAAATGGACTCAGTGTCCGTAAACATCTTTTGTGTGGAATGCTTTTTGTGTGGAATGCTTCATAAAAAGTAAAGTTGTTTTTGTCCCCCAATTTGTTTGTCTTCCTGTAGGGCTACAACAACACGAAGGGCATCTCTCTCGAGGCTTGTTTCACCCCAGACTCTAAGTTTGTTATGATTGGTGAGCACCGAACACTAACATGCACCTCTGCAACATAACATGCTCGTAAACATACTGTACCCATTACATTACATTTACATTTAGTCATTTAGCAGACGCTCTTATCCAGAGCGACTTACAGTAAGTACAGGGACATTCCCCCCGAAGCAAGTAGGGTGAAGTGCCTTGCCCAAGGACACAACGTCATTTGACACGGCCAGGAATCAAACTGGCAACCTTCAGATTACTAGTCCGATTTCCTAACCACTCAGCCAACTGACTCCCTATATGTACCCAGATCTTTACAGTCCACTTCTAAAACTTTGTTACTAGTTACTAAAACTAGTAACAACCCCATCTCTGACTACATGAATCAACACAATAGTACCAGTCTTTAGAGAAGTCATGCCGACCATTCATGTTTGCCTTCATAAATTGAAGATTTCCAAAGTCCAGATTATCTGACCAGTGTGCTTTTCCTGGCCCAGGTTCAGAAGACGGCAGGATCCACATGTGGAGCACAGAGAGTGGGATGAAGATAGCGGTCTTGGATGGGAAACACTCAGGGCCTATCAACACACTGCAGTTTAACCCAAAATACATGACCTTCGCAAGTGCCTGCACCAACATGGTAAGATGCCACCACTCTGCGTGGCCTTACGTGGTCATGTTCCAGAATGCAATTGTGTCGGGGAGTCAGATGGGTGAGTGGTTAGGGAGTCGGGCTATTAATCAGAAGGTTGTTGGTTTGCTTCCCGGCTGTGCCAAATGACGTTGTGTCCATGGGCAAGGCACTTCACCCTACTTGCCTCGGGGAGAATGTCCCTGTACTTACTGTAAGTCGCTCTGGATAAGAGCGTCTGCTAAATGACTAAATGTGTGGGTCACAATAACAACTGTCGTGTTCGTCAAACCCACTAAAGCAGTGAGCTGCTCAGATAAGCGCACTCTGGAAAATTGTAAATAACTGACACCATGTTTTCGCAGGCATTTTGGCTCCCATGTGTCAATGACTGATCAAGGCCACAGACAAACTTCTTTGAAGACCGATGCTGTCATTGTTGGCTGAGATGCCATGCTTGATGCTTGTTTGTACAAGTACGGGCAGTTCACTGTGGACACCAATGTCTGTAAGTTAAACCTCAAGAGTCATCTTTTAACTGAAGTGGTTTATATCACATTTTAACTTGTCAAGAGACTAAGGTAGCATAAACGAACAAACTTACAGTATATAAAAAGCTACAATTATTCGAATGCAACGCTGAAACATTATGTTAACCCTACAATTTTTTTACATTCAGAATTAAGTATAACAACTTTTTTTACATGAGTAAAATAAAATGATTTTAATTATCCAAATAATTGTATTGTTTTGATTGTAGTGTCTGGGTTAGTCTTTATGTTTGAAGTTTCTCAAGTTGTATTAGACTAAGGTACAGTCAGCTGTTTGCTTTCTCAAACACATACAGTGTGCCTACATGGTTGTGCTGAAAAGATGCAAAGGTCATTTTTGTTATCCGTGTTTGTGTTTGGGAAGAGGATAGGAAGAGAGATGCTTGTTAGATTGGTTTAACGTTAGCGGTTGTCAGTGGGTTCCTGTCTGTGTGCGATAGAGGGGGCCTATGTTGAATAATGTAAAGCACCTTGGGTTGTGTACTCACTGCTGGTTAAATAATGAATGAGCCCATCAGAGGTAACCTCACAGGTACACACTAATCTTTCTCTCACCCATCTCTCTTCAAGTGTGTGACCACAGGTGCGTGTGTGTGTGTGTGTGTGTGTGTGTATGAGGGAAAGAGTTAAGTAATTGTGTGTGTGGGTAACCTAACATCTATCACACTTATTTTTGCGTAACATATTTCATTCACACACACACAGATTGAATATGAATTAGGTATATTTCGCAGTTTCTGTGTAGTTGACATTATTGGTGGTAATGGGCATAAACCTCTTGACCCAGTGGGGTAAAATACTATTGGCCTTTTTTTTGATTACTTGGTTAAAAAGTTGTTTTTTGTTTGATCTTGAGCAGGAGTCAAGCTTTTCTCACTCACGATAAAATCACCTTTAAATGTTGTAGTTATTTTATCCTAAGTGCAGTTTTGAAACTTGGGGGTCAACTTCACGAGGGGTGTCGCATTTCTGTGACCGGCCTTTGTGGAATATGAGCTCGCGGCTTGGTCCGCCTGTTGAAATGATAGGGTTCGGAATGTGAGTAAGTGATCTGATGTCATCATAGAAGACACTTTATTATGGACCTACTATACACCATCAAAACACATCCTGAAAACTAGTGGCATGAAGTGTTTGTCAATTGGCCCGACCGCCGCACGCGAAGACTGTTCGGGCCACGAGTGGGTCCGACGTTGTGGTCACTGATACGCGAAGAATTTTAGATCAGTGGTTAAGGCGGCATATCCACTGACACGCGCGTTATTACTCATCAGCCACAGTTCCGCTGATCGAGTTTCAGACGTTAGGGATCTCCCTCCCCAGTCCACCTCACTGCGTTTATGTCACTGGCGCATGTGAGTTAGTCCAAGAAGAACGGTCAAGCTGACTGTGCAGGGCAACCGTCAGGCTACGTGACAGGATTCGAGAAAAACGCAGAGACGTAGCTGGAGAGATCTTTGGACTGCCAAAAGATGTCCCACCAGACGGGGATCAGTGGTAGGTGACTTGAGTGCACCCTCCCAGAACCTTTAATGATGCACCCTCACAAAACTTTCAATTACCCTACTGTTGTATTGACGTACTATGTGTCACAGCCTATTGTAAAGGTCAGTTTGGTACTCTTTGAAGACAAAGGCCTACGCCACACTGTCTCTGCATTACTTTTACCTCCGTTATTTCAGTAATATATACTTTGTATTTTTTCTTACAAATGCAACATTTCACCCAACGCCTTCTAATTCAGGCCGTTTACCTTCAAAGGGTTTTAGTCTAGGCCTTCAGATAATATTACAGTTTTGAATGGAGGTTGTCAGCGTTTTATTTGCTTGCTAAAGCGCTCTGGCAGGTAATACTGTGACATGGTCATCTTTTTGTTGTGATCATAATACGCCATTACCAACAATCCACATTAGCCAAAAGCCATCAGTTTGACCCAAAGTCGTTCAACCAAAAGTTTTATGTAACAGAAAAATATGAAGAAAGAAGGTACACTGTTTATGCATAGGTTTCAACGTGTGCGTAACTAGATAATACGGCGACCATACCTCTCTCACCTCTCACATGATCCTACATCATTTATGAGGTTGCTGTGTTTGGTAACTGAGAGGATTGTGGGTGAGGATGTATTGTGGTGCTGGACACTTCAAAATTAAACTATTTATATTTTGACAAACAACCACAAACGATAGTCTTCTGTTAGATAGAGAGAGAGAGATCTGTGGTCAATGCATTGAAATTAGAAACCCTTCAAAGTAGATGGACATATCTCTGAGGTTCCAGGCCCTTGTCTGTGTCACCAAATGCAATGCCTCAAGTACCTGGCAGTGGATCAAGTTTTGTAACAGCAAGTCTCAAGTTCTTTCTGACCCATCTCTATTTGTCTCTCTGTCTGTCTCTCCCCCCTCTGTTTTAAATCTGGTTACTATAGCAACATCTGAACTGCAGGAGTTCTTGGCCAGGGCAAGGGGAGGAACCATCCGAATAGTCAAGATTGTCATCAGAGATGGTAGGTGTCTGTGCGTGTGTGCAGTATGTATGTAGTCTCAGTTTATGATGTGAGTTATTTCCTGTCTCATCACAGAGGAGTTGGTGCTTGGCTCATACAGAGAGCCTGTACAGAGCTGGGACAAGGATTATGACCACTTCCTGCTTCCACTGCTGGTTGCCCAGGAGCCCTGTTACATCCTGTACCGCCTTGACTCCCAGAATGCACAGGGCTATGAGTGGATCTTCATTGCTTGGTCACCTGACCAATCACCAGTATGTTATACTTATCAATCACTTAATGGTATAAAATCTGTCAGATTGATAGTGCTTCACACTTACAGAACCATAATTGATCAGAAACAAATAGGCCTTGTAATTCCAAATTGCGATAGACCCCGTGAAAAGCATTCACCTTTCCAGTGTGTGAACCCAGTCACACCGGGACAACATGCACACGTTGATCATATCTTCGTTCCTTTGGCAGGTGAGACAGAAGATGGTGTACGCTGCCACCCGCGCCACGCTGAAGAAAGAGTTCGGCGGAGGCCACATCAAAGACGAGATGTTCGGCACCAGCGAGGTTGATTGAACCTCATGGCTCTTGAGATGAAGTTTTTTTTTTTTTATATGGTGCCGTAACCACAAGCACATGCGCAAAGCGTTGCAGCAGGTGACTCGTGGCCTTTCACGCTCTTTCGTAATCCTTCCCGCTGTGCGTCTATCTCCCTGTTCCAGGATGACCTGTGTTTCCAGGGTTACCTCCGCCACATGTCCTCCTGCTCCTCCCCGGCTCCCCTCACAGCGGCTGAACAGGAGTTGCAGCAGATTAGGGTCACAGAGGTAGGCTCAACGGGCTCGGCTCCAGAACCAATTGGATGGGCGGGCAATTGGTTTCCACAAGAGGGCATTTGAACATAGCTCTCTTATAGAAAGTATTATAACAAAAATAATGGGGTGGGGTTGGGGGGGCAGAATTCCATAGCGGGGGAAGGAGGGGAGGAGGGGGGGAGTTGCGAGTCAAAGGGCTCTGTGTGCTAAGATCATGTGTTATAGCTGTGCAAATGTAGATGTACTCCATGATTTTTCCTTTTCCTTTCATTCTCTTTTCACGATGTGCCATCCAGGACAAAGTTGTGTGGGTAGGTGATCGTCTATTCATTATTTAGAAGTGGAGAACGGGTGAGAGCGAGCGAGCGGGAAAACGAGACAGAGAATGTGACAGACGGACAGATGAACACATTTGTTTTCATTCACAGGATGAACGTAGGCGACAAAGTACACCTACGGCGAGAGCGAAGGTTGGTGTCCCTCGGGTGTGCTGTGATTTGAACAGGACGAAGGATTGAGTTCCATCCTTTTATCCTTGTGGTATGTTGTGTTTGTCTCCCTCTGCAGGTGACCATGGAGTTTGGCTTAGATAAAAGGCAACACAACATGCAAGGCTTGGTGTTCCCTCTTCAAGAAGACGCAAACATTGCTCTGGAGCAACTTCAACAAAGAAGAATTAACTACATCCAGCTGGTACGAGGAAAACAAATACTGAAATTCAAAACAAGAAAATAGACACAGCCTGCTCAGTGTCATGAATGTTTGTGTGTTTGTGTGTGTGTGTGTGTGTGTGTGTGTGTGTCACAGCGGTTGGACATACAGAAGGAGACCATCGAGCTAGTCCACACCAAGCCCACAGAGATACACGACCTTCCACTCAGGATCCCCAACGACACGCCCAGATACCATTTTTTCATCTTCAGACACTCCCACCAAGGCCAGCAGCAGGAGGCGTTGGGTCAGTAAACATGAAAACTAAACGTAAACACAAACAAACTGGTCCTTGTACAGAATGGAATGTCAGCCAATGATCTGGGATAGAAGTGTTTGTAAAGCCATGTAAAAGTGATCACAACCTCTCAAAACCCTTTTCAACCGTGAAGCTCGCCAGCATTCAACTATTACACTACTGCCTCTGAACTTTGGGATGGGTATAGGCCACTATAGAAACTGGTTCTCATAGATGATTCTTCTTCAGAATTCAATAGGAATATGTAATACAAAAATTATTTAATAAAAAAAAATTAAACATATTTATGGCCCTTTTCGGCTTTACTGGACAGAGATAGAGAATAGACAGACATTTTTGTGAAGAGAAAGACATGCAGTAATGACCCAAGGCGGAATCGAACCCGGGCTGATGCGTTAAGGCCTCAGCCCATCTGGTCCACGCTGGACCCAGTGAGCCACATTCCAATAGGAATATCTGTCAGTCACTGAAGTGATCCATAACTAAAGCGAACATCAGTATAAGGAGTGCGATAAGACCCTTGATTTACATTTACATTTGGACCAGGATTGAGAACCACTGATTTAGCAGACGTTCTTATCCAGAGCGACTTACAGTAAGTACAGGGACATTTCCCCGAGTCAAGTTGGGTGAAGTGCCTTGCCCAAGGACACAACGTCATTTTGCACATTTGCACTCAGCCACCTGACACCTGATTTAGATCATTAAGTATCCCATACTGTTCCACTACAGAGTGTGGTCCCCAGCTGAATCCTCAGAGACACATTCAAATACAGAGTGTTTGTAGAATCAGCACGGAGGAAGGACAGCTGTTAAGATATCAAGAGTTGGGTGATAAAGTTAAGCTTTGAGGTTGAAAATGTGAATTGTGAATGATTTTATACTGTATAAGACAAAGACTCATTATCTTAAGTATAAGGCTGTTATATATTATACATATATTATATAAGACTGACACTTACAATTCCTCTTTTAGTCTTCATTTACTCCATGCCAGGATACAGCTGTAGCATCAAAGAGAGGATGCTGTACTCCAGCTGTAAGAACCGACTACTGTTTGAGGTGGAGAGAGACTACCAGCTAGAGATCGCCAAAAAGGTACATCGTTATCACATACAGTACCTCATTAATGTGGCTAGTTGCAACCAGGAGAGTGATTGTTAATGTCCAGTGCATATGGAAGGCAGCCAGACTGACCCAGTATTTGTATGTTTTATTCTACTGAGACATAGCAATTCATTCACGTCCCCTGTAGCAGACAAAGGTTTTGGGCTAGTAACTTTGCAACTCTCAAAATGCTCTTTGTATTGATTTATTTATTTTGTCTGATATAATGTTACAAATATGAACGACCTAGAAATAGCAAAAAAAATATGACTATAAATATTTATAAAATTAATTTGTGACATACATTTTCTTCCAAATATGTTTATCAGGCAAAGACTTACGATGTTTACGTAAAGTGTAAACATCGTAAAAGCTTTTTAACTGCGGTCTCAGGAAAATATGTTTGTGTGTGCGTGCGTGCGCATCTGCCTGCAGATGGAGATCGACAGCGGGGAAGGCTTGACCGAGGACTTCCTGTACGAGGAGGTCCACCCCATGGAACACACTCTGAAGCAGGCCTTCGCCAAGCCACGCGGCCCTGGAGGGAAGAGAGGCAACAAACGCCTCATCAAAGGCACTGGAGAGAATGGAGAGGAGAGCTAGATACCCCACAGGATGCTGCTGATGCACACCCTGGCCCTCCCTGCTGTATTTCTACTCTGTTTTCTTCCTTTACTTGAAACTAAAAGCCCTTGAGATACTATTATTGCCTCGTATCCCCTCCCTAAAAGGCCTTGTGATAATCAGCTAATGTCCATTGTTTTACATTACCTATTATCATGTATTGTCACATATTATTTTAACTTAAAATAAAATATTTTTTTTCTGTATTTTTATATTTGTTAATTACGTTTGGAATTAACATAAAACTGGCGGACAACTGAAATAGATGATTATTGATGACTAAATAGATGACGAAAACTTCATTGAACCCAGAGGGTAAAATTGTACCAGTAGGCCTACAGAAACTGGACAACAAGGGGCATTTATCAATAACTAAAAGCAAGAACAAAATCAAGTATGGACCCAAACTAAGTATGTATGAATAATACATACTTTTATATTCTAAATAACTCAAGAAATACAAAAACCTAAAGGAAATAGTTATAAGATGATGCACACAGGTTGTGCTCACACTGTGCACTATAGCAGATAGGCTAATATTAATGTTTAAGGCACCCAAAGATTTCCAGGAGGCCATTGGTAAAGTGTCAAGAAGATTGGAAAAGGTCATTTTGTTGTAGTCATGGTGTTCAGCAGATCAGACGATTCATTAAAAATCGTTGGCTCTTGTTTGTGGCCTTGATGTTCCTAGTCAATTCAGCCTGTTGTTTAGGTGCACTCCCACGTATTTGTATGACTGGAGTTAATCAACATAATCTCCCTAGCACATAGGAGTCAGCGAAGCCTTGTTCCTCCTGAAATCAATCACCATCTTCCTGGTCCCGTTAAACTGCATGTGATTCGGTAGACCAGATCCATGTACACCTCCTGTCCCCGTACAGGAGGAGGAACATACAAAAACACATTCCATATGTACATGTGTTAGTGACAGAAGGGATGGGGCCAGAGAGAGGAGAGGTTAGTAGGGAGGCTTGACAATGGAAGCCAATTTCACTCAGCCGAGTTTTCCGGGAGGCGTCCTACTTGGAAGTCATCAGCTGGGAATTAATTGTGTCGACGCTTACTGACTGATCCGCCCTGGTCGCGCAGCCGTGAAGCAGAAAGAGCACGCGCTATAGTCAATCGAAACATTGCGCAGCTCAGCAACGCAGTTCCGCGTAAACTGTTGGGCAATGTGCAGGAACCCCGCTGCCGCGAGCGTTGAAATACAAAGCTATTCTTAGAAACTGATTCCTAGAACTTCCCTCGGTTTGCAAATCTGGATTTACAAATTGAAGCGTTTTCTCGCCTCTTTATTATTCTACAGAAGGCATTCAAGGATAGAAGGTCTCTGTGGCAGATATCATATTTTGAGTGTTTTTGTTGAGGCAATGTTGTCTCAGTTGCTATTGTTGCAATGAGAACCTTTTTTTTCCAAAAAGAAAGAAAACTTCTCGGTGTACATTTCAACGTGTAGGACTATATGTCGACTTTGCTGACATGACGTAAATTGGTGACTATTTCAAGTTAGATGCCCGACTTTTTGGATTCAAATTTGATTACACTAAATGGGATTCTATTCGTTATGATTGTGTGTGTTCAAAGGTGAGTTGATTCTTCATTTCTTATTCAGAAGATTCATAGCTTTGTTGGCTATCGATTGCCAGATTGCATTTCATCGAATTGTATTAATTATTCCAATTGTAGGTTGTAGGCATTATATATTTTTTTTTGGAAAAGCATAGTTTTGTTGAAGTAGCCATCGTATATTACAGGGACCGTAATAGCTTCACTGTTTATTTGATCTGTTAACACTGGTTATCGTTAAATTTTATAATACTTGTACTAAGTTGTTAATTAGACTAGTCTATAAATACATATTGATGATATTATAATACCTCAGCACCGAGGGAGGTACAAAGAATGTTATGCATGGGGGTCAACTGGTAAGTGATATGTTATCAGAAGTGAAAAGACCAAGACCGTTGTAGCTTCCATGATACTAAGCTGAGCAACAGGCTGTGACATTTGTAGTTTGTTGGACTGCCACATTTAAGGCCAATTCTTATCTCTTCTCATCTCAGGGCTATCTTCCCAGTGGCACCCAAAAAGATGGTTGCTAGGGGGATGACCATGCAGGACAACGGAGAGCAAAGGGAATCATGTTACCACCACCCAATCTCCACACTTTGGGACCCCGCAGAAGACTTGCGTTGCATAACCTCCACCTTCCAGTACCTTCATACTTCAGGTACAGACTGTTCTCTGTACAAAGCCACATCCTTCAGTATGTGCAGCTCAGCCTACATGTTTATTTGTGCATGTAAAATACTTGTAAAATAGCGTCCTCTGCCATACTGAATTCTCAATGGACCTATTTAGTAAAAATAAATTAAAAAAAGCTTAAAAAACAAAACAAGTACAGACTCCCAGAGACTAGTTTGGATATAAATAAGTAACCTCTACATGTGTTTTGGCCTCCAGGTTGGTACTGGGGCTCCATGTCTGTCAGCGAGGCTCGGGATGCTCTCCAGAAGGTGTCCGTGGGGACCTTCCTGGTGCGTGACAGCAGCCACCCTCTCTACATGCTCACCCTGTCAGTCAAGACGGACTGCGGCCCCACCAACGTGCGAGTCGAGTACAGCTGCGGCCGCTTCAGACTGGACTCCAGTTCCCCGGGAATACCTCACCTGAAGTCTTTCCCAGACATCCTGAGCCTGATACAACACTACGTGGGCTCCTGTCAGAAAGAGACAGGCCAGAAAGCTGAACCCAAGGAGAACTCTCTACCCAAAGCCAAACTACCGCCACCCCAGCCCACAACTATGGACAGCCCAGTGTTACTAATGCTGAAAAAACCCCTGCACAGGACCCAGGCATTCCCTTCCTTGCAGCACCTCACACGCCTGGCTATCAACCGGACCACAGACTGCCCTGCTCAGCTTCCTCTTCCATGCCCACTGGTTTGTTATCTACAGGAATACCCATTCAGGTTATGAAGACCAGTGTATGAAGGCCAGTGTAAGACTGAGCCATTTCTAAAGGGCTGGGCCATAATCAGCCGAGAAGTTCTCACTAGATGGGAGCATAGGTTGTCGTCTGATGGAAACGACCTCTGAATCACTACAAAATGTTCACAATTGTCGCATTTGCTGGTTAGCCAGTGGTGCTCACGATGAGTTGAGATTCCTTTTTTCTCACATACCCATGAACTTTAACTTAAATAATAACACTTTTTATAACCATTTGTACTGTTCTGAAAAACATGTATCATACACATGTAGTCTGTTGTTATGAATAAATGTCTTGTAAACAATTACAATGTCTGTTCTTCAATGTGCTGATTTGTTTTATTTTGTTAGCCTGATATCTAAACTACTACTGATTGCAGGAGGATATAGCAAATAGCAGATAATGTCTGTGTGTATCTGTTTGTCAAGGAGAGAGATGTTTAACCCATTTTCATAAAAACACATGAACCTGCTGAACTGCTTTGTCAATATTTGACTCATATTCAACATTCCCGGCAGAGCACGCATCTGGGTCAGACGTGCAAACCTTAAATCAGTGTGGGATAGCATTAGTCTTCTTTACCAATTATGCTCTGGTTATTCACTTCATATGACCTATATAATTCCACATTTTAAATCCCACTCGCATTCAAATGCATGTGTTCTGCAACAACGAGAGCAGGGGAAATACATGTTTTCATTGTGACTGTTGAATGGAACAATTCAGTTACATAATCTCGAAAACCTTAAACTAAAAGTGTGATGCTGATGTTTATTTGTTGACAAAGCCGATTTTTCTTCTTCTCTGAATTTCTACAATTACGTTAAGAATGAAACATTGCTTATCGCATTTCCATGAAAACTTTCTGCTTGAGTTTGTTTCCATGAAGTGGATTTAAGCAGTGCTGAGAAAGCTTCTTATCAAGATTAGAGCCGGAGCCCTGGTTATTAATACCTTAACCCTTGTGTTGTCTTAACATTCTGTATACTCCCCTTGTCCTAAGGGTAAAAAATGACCCACCTTTGGAAAAATATATTTAAAAAAAGAAGCTTAATGGAATTTTAAACCCCTAATCTATTTTGGATGAAGAAACAACGTGTTGTTTGGAGATATGTGTCTGTAACAAGTACAACATAGGAATTGATTCCCCGCAAAATCAAACTGGGTTACTGTGTACTGTCTCTCAATAATCAAATAATCACCGGCAGCACAAATTAATTAATGCTATGTTGAGTCTACGTGGCGAGATTATTTTGTATTTAGTCTATATGCTACATTTCACTACAATTACAATGTATCCATAAAGAATATTTGCATTTGCATGCATTTAGTTAAACTGTTATACTTTTTAAGAGTGTAGCTATAACTCATTTAGCTACCTCTGTTCCAGCTTCATCGAGTCATCCACCACCAGCCGCCTGTCTGCCTGACTGACTGAGAGCGCCTACAACCTAAACAAGCCAGTAAGCTAGTCCTAGTTCACCAGCCAGCTTACTGTACTGGCAGAGCTGTTGTGTTTAGAAAACATATTGTTAGTAACAGCCAGCTAAACTATCCATTGCCCGGGTAAGAAAAACCTCCGTAATATACTTAATAGCTATTTAGACATTTGCTTTGACACAAAGTACTTGCTAGTCGTTCTGATAACGTATCTGGTAGTTACTGTAGCTTCTTGCTAAGCAATTCTTTGCTAGCAGTAGCCTGCTCTCAAAACGCTGCATATCTAGCTAGCTAGTTAGCCTCGTCTTTACTTCCGCCTAGTGTATGAGATGTTTGTTGGTTAATAAACAGCTAGCTGCGGCTGTTATTGTTTGCCTCAATCTTTGAACTTGTTATAATTAACTCCAGATAGTTGTAGACAAAAAGAACACTAGTAAAATAGACATAGCGTAGACATAAGAAACAACATAACTTTTTAGTAGCTAATGTGCTAGCTCGTTAGACGAACTTTTTGTTGCCAGCTAGCGAGCAATGCAGCTAGCTCAGTAGCTTCCAAGTTAGCAACGTACAGTACCGGCTTAGCTAGGTATCTTGCTGTCTCACTGCTGGTAAATTAGCTAGCTATTGCTAGTTTGCTACATAACTAAGTGTAGCACTAACGTACATGACCATCTATTTAAAACTGGTTTCAACTAGAATTTTATTGGCATACGAATAATGATTGTTTGTTTTTAGACTGGAAAAGACCATTGGATGATCATGTAAACAGAGATCAGACACAGGCACAACTCTGATGGTAGCTGTCATGCCCAGTAATTACCATTTCTCCCTCTCTTTTAGCAATGGCTGCAATTCGAAAAAAGCTGGTCATAGTAGGAGATGGAGCGTGTGGAAAGACGTGTCTTCTCATTGTGTTCAGTAAAGACCAGTTCCCAGAGGTCTATGTGCCCACCGTCTTTGAGAACTACGTTGCTGACATAGAAGTTGATAGCAAACAGGTAGGAAAACACCCTTTCCATTTTTTTTATTCAACCATAATTGAGCAGTTTAACATGTTGAATTTTTCAGACGGTGCATCTCTGATCCTGCTCATGGCTGTTCTGCGTGATGTCTTTTGACAGGTTGAGTTGGCACTGTGGGATACAGCAGGTCAGGAGGACTATGATAGGCTGCGACCACTTTCTTACCCCGACACTGATGTCATCCTCATGTGCTTCTCCGTCGACAGCCCTGACAGTTTGGGTGAGTGTATACACATGCCACCAATTTTTTTTAAAGTAAAGCAAAAATGCTTTTCTAAAAGACTAAACCAAAATGTTCTCAACACTGCACTTTCATACTGACGCACATATACAGAAGAAAAATCTTGGGCGCCAATGACTTATACACAGCACCGTTCATAGGTTCCACCCTAAACCCTCGATCTGCTTACCGATTGGCCTGCTTCATCTACTGACCAATGATACTTGATCTCTTCTCTCTTCAGAGAACATCCCAGAGAAATGGACTCCAGAGGTCAAACACTTCTGCCCCAATGTTCCTATAATCCTAGTTGGGAACAAGAAGGATCTACGAAACGACGATCACACCCGTCGGGAGCTGGCCAAGATGAAGCAGGCAAGTTTGAGTGAAACCACTTGAATCGAGTCAAATCAGCCCTCCTATAAAATACATGCCAGCCACACTATCGAATTGCTAAACTTTCTGTGGAGTAGCTGAGTAATCCAGTGTTTCAAGGTAGGGGATCACATGTGTTTGTAAATTGAAGCACCCCCGAGATATGACCCTCCTGGATAGGTCTAGTAAAGGTGAAAGCATCGCAACACAGTGACACCTAGAATATTCGCAACTCTTACTCACATGTCTAACAGACCTCAGCTAAATGTAGTTCAGCATGTGGCTCCGCTGACTGACCGACGTGTTGCTCTACAGGAGCCAGTGAAGCCGGAGGAGGGTCGCGACATGGCAAACAGAATCAGTGCCTTTGGATACATGGAGTGCTCTGCAAAAACAAAGGATGGTGTGAGGGAGGTGTTTGAAATGGCCACCAGGGCCGCACTGCAGGCACGGCGGGGCAAGAGGAACAGTAAATGTCTTTTACTGTAAAAAAAAAAAAAACGGAAATGCGAGAACCGCTTCGCCGCAGGGGGATTGACAGGAGACTGAGGCTGAGTGTACTCCTCACATCAAGACTGTGCTTAACACCAGTTTTTTGCTAAAGGTGTAATGCTTTTTAATTTCTGTCTTAAACAAGGTAGTCAGTTTTGTCAGTATTCAATTATAAAGGTTATGAATTTTTTTTTTATGTACTTTTAACATGAGTAAATTTGCCATATCAACTCCTCCCAAGTTGTAACATAAGTGATCAGCCAAGACCCATATGTCATACCTGCCAATTACATGAGCCCATACACTGTGACCTATAGTTAGTTTAATTAAATGGTGGAGCAAATGAAGTCACAATGAATGCGCTTGAGGCAAAACACCATGTACTCCCATGCAGACAGACTGGAAACTCAATTTGTTAAACCACAAAAGGAAACTTGGTATCTTTGTGAAATAAATAACTTTGTAAGAACGTGGAGGTGGTTGAAGTTACTAAGAGTTGGCCTGGTTACGTTTCGTGTGCGATGATACTTCTCAACAAAAGTCTACCATTCTGTGGAGACCACCAGTACAAAAATGTATTTTATTTATGGATGTCATATACATTCAAGTGATAATATACACATGACGACATCGCCAAACAAACCAAGGTACAATGGACAGGGCATAAAAATCATTAAGTGTATCAATTATGTCTTTGGTATCCAATTAGGTTGCCCTTGGCAATACTGTTAACATCCCTAACGTCCTTTCATAGCGAATATTTTATATCAAGTACTGTTTAAAAAGTCTTATTGTGTCTTATAGTGCTAGCTAAAGTCGAGGTGAAAAGGTCATGTACTGTGTATCGTAGGAATCTCTTAGCAACAGGGAGCCAACAGATGAAATCCGAAGGTTTTTGAGGTCTGCTGTCATTGGTGCTTCTTCGCCGGGACTCGGGAGCGGGCCATGAAGATCGGGACCAGAGCCGCCGCTGCCAAAGCCACAGCCACCAGGGGGCGGTAGAACAGCCACCCGGCGGCGATAGTGAGGAGGGAGAAGGAACAAGAGACGCACAGCGCGAAGAGCTTCAACCCCAGGGACACCAGCTCTCGAAGGACAGGCACCCAGTCCACTGCGGGGGAAACATCAACAGATTTATAGAGACAGATGCTGGTCGACAGGTTGAGGGTGTGCATGAAATGCCCCCCCCAGGCATTTCATGCACACCCTCAACAGAAGGCAGAAGTGCGTTACCCAGCGTGTGTTTGTTTATGAGAGGCAGAAGTGCGTTACCCAGCGTGTGTTTGTTTATAAGAGGCAGAAGTGCGTTACCCAGCGTGTGTTTGTTTATGAGAGGCAGAGTTGCGTTACCCAGCGTGTGTTTGTTTATGAGAGGCAGAGTTGCGTTACCCAGCGTGTGGACGATGCGGACAGTCAGACTGACTCCAAGGAACATGAGAGCCCAGCCTGCGGCTCTGAGGCCCCAGGTCACCATGCTGTTGTGCTGGTGCTGCTTCTCAAACACCTCCTGCACACCAAACAGTAACAAGAATCCACAAAATAGATCAGTGGTTCTCAACCCTGGTCCTTAAGGACCCCCCTGCCCTGCATGTTTTAGATGTTTCCCTGAGAACCAGGGTTGAAGACCACCGAACTAGATCAAACCACACCGCACACAGTACCAAACACACCAACCTGAGCAGACAGTTCCTGCAGGTAGAGGATCTCCAGAGTGTCTCCTGCCTGGGTCTTAAAAGGCATCAGATTCACACCTTTCTGCATGCCCACCACACTGACCTGCAAGACAATCACAGGGTTCCCGCTAAATTGTTTTCGGCCTATAACAATAGACAGCTATTGCTAGTGGTCTAGTCACTGTTACCACAATAGACCACTGTAAACTACCAGCCAGCGGCATTAATACATATGAACCACTAAGCACTCACGGTTTGGGCTGGCCCAGGGTACGATCCCTCCCCACTGAGTCCTGCGTAGGAGAAGCTCACACGCACATCACCCACCTGTTTACAGAGCACAGCGTGAAGGTGGTTAAGGACCTTAGACTGTGACTAGCTGCCTGAAGATGTTCTGCACAGCTACGTGTGGGTGTCATTGTTTAGGTCATTCAATTGTGAATTGGAGTGAATTTTGTGCAGGTGGAAGCTCACTTCGGGTTGGCGAGGGTTTTGGGTGTGGTAGAAGTAGTCTTCGTCAATGGTGAGGAAGTTGTCTGTGTCCGAGTGAGGGAGCCCCTTAAGACTCAACGTTTGGAAGTTCTCAATCTGATCCACAAATCCTGTTGGATGATTCAAACATCGTACAAACCCGTTCAGGAATCTGAACCAGCCAATATACATGCTGCAGCCTGTCAGTGATTTAATACTGTAACAGTGGTAGACAGTATCTGTCATGCGTTCTGTGATCGTGAAGTACCTTTAGACAGAGAAAGCGGCCCAACCAACACATTTGGAGCCACCACTGTCACACTTTCCACTGCCATGGCACTGAAACAACAGAAACTCCATGTTACATTTACATTTAGTCATTTAGCAGACGCTCTTATCCAGAGCGACTTACAGTAAGTACAGGGACATTCCCCCCGAGGCAAGTAGGGTGAAGTGCCTTGCCCAAGGACACAATGTCAGTTGGCATGACCGGGAATCGAACTGGCAACCTTCGGATTACTAGCCCGCTTCCCTCACCGCTCAGCCACCTGACTCCCGTTAGATGTTCATTTTACATACACATTCACCCTTAATCACAGGATGATACTGTATATGTGACAAGATATGGGAGGAAGGATTCCTGGCATAAAAACGATTTTGGTACCTTGGATTGATATGGCCAATCTCCTTATCAAAATTCCTGCTGTTGATAAGATCAGATTTCCATTCTGTATCTGTAGATGGGGATGAAATGTGTGAATGACAACTTGCTGTCCAAAAAGTTGAATTTGATTATTACATACAGTGTACCTTACACATGACCTCATTGGACAAAATATAATTTTAAGTGGTTATGATTGGACACCAGTTTGTTCACATGATCTTATCATGATAGTCAAACCTAACCCCACCAGATTTCCTGTGAAACATATTTAAGGGTGTGTTAGGTTGATCGCTGCATCTGAATACTCACTGTATGTGTACGTAGTCTCTGATTTGGTCTCTCCATCCTCTACAATGTCTCTACAAGGAGAGATTAGCAAACAAAACACAAACACACTTAGCCATTGAAACGCAAACCGGCCTAGCAAGTTCTAGACCTTACACATGAAGTTAGTCAGGCTATGGAAGAAGTTTGCTGTGGCAGTTGTGCCAAACATAGGTGTGGGCACAACTCTAACCACCAAAGAGACAAGTCTACAATATTAGCATTGTTTTCATCTTCATCACTTACAACAGAGTGCTGCCCCGCCCTAACCTGTGAGCCTGGAGTTCTGACTCACTTGCTTTCCTGATATTCCACCCACTGATACATCTCCACCTGTCTCTTCAGCTTCACAGCCTGGACCGCTACCCTGTAGTTTGGGTCATGCAGAGGCTGCAGGTGAGAAAGTAGCAGGGTGGAACTAGTTAGTGATGAAGGATGTGTGTTAGAGGTTAGGTTAGAGGTGTAGGACACTTGTCGGAGTGTGGATGGAAGGGAGGAGGCTGTTGAGCGATGAGATTAGTGAAGTGGTTTTGATGGGAGTGGTTGTTCTGTACCTGGGAAGTGCGTAGAGGTGCAGACAGATGGACCAGGTGGTTGTTGTTGTGGTCGGCTGGGCTGGAGAAAGGATTCAGGGAAACTACCAGGGAGAGACCCTCTTCCAGAGACTTGGCTGTTTGTAATGCCCTTCCCTTAAATTAATATATTTTGAGTTTGACATAACTGACACTCGGGAAAAGCAGACCACACTGGTATGTGCTAACTCAGTCACAATCACAATACATGTTGGTATAGGTGCAATCTTATGAGCATATGTGAAGCCCTTTGTGACATAAAAAAGGGCTATACAAATAAAATTCCGTTTGACTACGGTCACATGTCTGTAAACATACCACCTGAAATCCGTATGCAATTATCCACCTTAATCAACTATTTCCTCACCTCATTTGTGAAGAGGACATAAAATGAAAGGAAGAAAACAATGACACCAACAACCATTCCACCAGCAGTGTCGCTCAACCGCTCCAGAAACCCAGGCTGGGAGCGGCTGGATATGCGAGTGTGCTGGTCATGTTCCGCACCGGAGAACTAGGGAATACAAGGCGGTTGGGAACATTCAAGTTTAAAGTTGTCACAAAAACAACACAGAGGTAGGCTAGTCATGTTCAAATTGCAGAACAGTGTTAAGTCATCTGGAAAATACACTGAACAACACCATAGCCTACACACATTATAAAACTGCACTCAGGCAATGTTATTTACTCTAATCTGTTTAGAAAAAGAGGATCAAATGGACTTCATATGGAATATTATTTCTACAGTGGGCATCGAGCAAAAAATGAACGACTGCACCAGAAGCTGGTAAATGTGCTAGCCTAGCTTAGCCTACTCGCAAACACAACAATTACAAAACAAGAAACCTTGATTCAAAGTCAAACTTGAGTGCGTTAAGATAATAAAATAACCTACTGAAGCCGACATGGTCTCTTCCTAACTGAAGAATGTATACGCCCAAAACGTAGTCGTAGTGTTATCTGCAACCAATTGATTCTGTTGACCGAAGAAGTTTGTGTCGCTACCCGGCATTCACTGTAATTGAAACTAACGTGTCAGTTTAACTCTGGGAAACTCAAAAGTTTTATTGACACTTAAAATGTAAAGACCTGCATGACAAATCGCATTCTTTTTATTTTTACTGACTTTAACTTGGGGAAAACATGCTTTACGTCTTCCTGTGACGTGTTTCGTTCAGGACGCTGTAACCATAGATATATATAAACACTAGATTTCTTACGGCGGAGTCTGGAAAGTCCGCACATGGCGGCCATCTTGCTACAGTCAACAAGACCCAACGTCAGAGATGTCGGTATGCAGTGGCATACCGACATCTCTGACGTTGATAACAAACCAAACCGTTTCAAAATCGGTTGAAAATTGAGCAAGTTATGGTCATTTAAAAAGTACATGTAGCATCAACACAATGTTATGGGTGAGCGAGTTGACTGTAGCAAGATGGCCGCCATGTGCGGACTTTCTAGACTCCGCCGTAAGACATCTAGTGTTTATATATATCTATGGCTGTAACGACAACGGCAAAGCCAAAGAGGAAGCAAATCTATTTATTTATTTATTGCAAAAATGTTAACAAATACAATGACAGTTTAATCAATTCAGCAATGAACATTAGATGAGAAACATCTTCAAGATCAATTTAAATAATATACAACAATAAAGAAAATGACCAAAAAATATCTTATATAAATGCACAAAGAAATTTGTCAGCATAAAAATAAATAAAATAGGCACAGGTAACGCTATAATTAACACAAATATTTATATAATTCAACCAGTTTGACACTATTTTCATTATGCATAGCTTTTAGTGTTTTAATGAGGTAATTGACGTCATTTCGAAAATGAGGAAAATTTACATTTATGTAAAAGAATTTAGCTAATAAAATAAAAACATTCCTTATGTATTCAAAGAGGAAGCATATCATACAATTCTTGCCCTTTCCCATGATGTCAACGAATCATAATTGAACTGAACTCTCCCTTATATGTTATACAATTTTCACTTTTGGATTTGTAATCCATCATTATTCCTGTATTATAAAATGTGTATTTTTGATACAATGCTATTATGCCATTTGGCAAATGTTCTGTACCTTTCATGTAAAGAGTATCAATGTTGCAATGTATGGTTTGTACATTTTCAATAAAAAAATATACACACAAAAAAATAAGCCAAAGACTAAGTTGGTATTACAGAGGGCTGACCAGCAGTCTACAGTGTCTGCTTTCCATGAAAGCGACTCATGCAGATATAGCCAGAGTATTTTATTCAGCATCCAGTCAGGGTCTGTATTTTACAATGTAGACAAAAGTATAGATAGAAGAAGGGTAGGTAGGTAGACGGATATAGAGAAAGTAAATATAGAAGAAGGGTAGATATAGGAATTCTAAAGAAGAACCCAGGGTGTTTAGGTGTGAGAGGGGCTGCTGAATTAGAGGTTTTGATAACTGTAGTTCTCTTGGTCAACCGCAAGGTTGTGCTGTTTCTCCACATACTAGAGCCAGTCTGGTGAATAGTTCACGCAGCAGAGGGCATACCTTCCGGATGTTATCAAACTGATCATTTTTGTGATAAACACGTTCATTGTTATTGTATCATCCCATGAGTTCTCTCATAGGATTATATATTTGTGTGTTTTTAACCCTTGTGCTGCCTTCGGGTCACATGACCCAAAGGTTCATAACGAACCACCGTTGTGTTTACCCAATTTTACCCAATACAAAAACAAATAAAAATAATTTTATTTTAACCATTGCAATGTGGGGGGTCTGAAACAGCCCGACAGTTAAAAGAAAATGCTTCACTTTGTTTTTGTAGGAGGTAAATTTGTCGCAATACGACGGTGGGTCACAATGACTGATGGGTCAGAATGACCCGAAGATAACACAAGGGTTAAATAAGGAGGAGAGGGGAGAGGAGAACAGAGAATACTAAAACAGAGTAGAGTAAAGCAGAGCAGAGTACAGTAGAGTGTAGTAGAGTCCTCATCCAGTAGCCTATTTATCAATGATTCATAAAAGTTTTGAAAGGTTGAAAAAATATTTTCCAAAACCTTTTTTCCAAAACCTTTTTTCCAAAACCTTTTTTCCAAAATATTCTTTCAACCTTGCCAAACTTTTTTTCAAAAGGTTTTTCAAAAATATTCTTTCAACTTTTTGAAACTTTTCTTTCACACACACAGTGAAAGGAGAACAGAGAAACCTAAAACAGAGTAGTTTAAAGCAGAGCAGAGTACAACAAAGTACATTAGAGTATCGTATCCTCATGAAGTACTCATCAATGATGCAAAACTATTTTGTGAAACTTTTTTTCGAAAATATCTTTCTTGCTGCCTTCTGCTTGCTCCATGGTAGCTTCATAGACTATCTTACGTTTGTTGTGCGTGATAGCCAGGAAATGAAAAACAACCAAATACAGATTAAAACCAAAGTAACAAGCCTGTCTTGAAAATGTAAGAAGTAGAAACTACAGATATTTGTAAATATCGATAAGTAAAAAGTTGTCAGAAAAATAAATAGTGAAGTACTGATACTAGAAAAATCTAAGTGCAGTAACAAAGTATTTGTACTTAGTTACTTCCCATCTTACAATTGATAGCAAAAGTTTAAATAAATGCATTACTGATTCCGTATGTTGTGAGAGGAGAGTTTTCTGTCCTTTTGAACTGTTTAGGACAATAAACCCATATATCCTCTCCCCTCCCCCTTTCCCCTCACCCAACCAGCCTGTTGACTGTAAAAAGGAGTCCATGCTAGCATTTCTGTAAACGCTTGACAGTAACATGTCACTTGGCAGATGGCCGAGAGAAGGCTAGCGACCGGAGGGAAATTGCGTCACCATCTTAAAGAGACAGAGACCTTTTAAGGTAAGAGTCTGTCTGTGCATGTGTGTGAGCATGTGTGTGTGGATGTCTGTGTGTGTGTTTGCTGGTGGTCGTATTAGTTTAATTGCAGGATGGTGGTAGATTTTGCTACAGAAAGGACGTAACAGGGAGCAGGTCTCGGAAAACACACCATCCACTGTAACAAAACAACAGGATGACATGAAAAGATGCAGAAGCACACCCTTCCAGTTTCTCTCAATCCCTTTGGCTCATTTTTAAAAACAGTATTAGTATTATCTAAACTGTTTTATGGGATATCCCAACTCTATTGACATTCTATATGAGAATGTTATTTTTGTCAAACTGAATGTTTTTGCTATCACACTGAGGTTTTTAAGATGCCCATTTCAACAGTAGGTAAAAGTTTACCGGGGAAAGTTACAGTAACACTGTACAATACTGTAGTCCATGGAAAAAGAACATACATTTAGCAACTATTTACACGTAAACGTTTGTTAACATGTCGACAGAAAATGCACATGTACATTTTTACATGTTTCTTACATGTGAAGTGATTTACAGTGAACAGAAAATTTGTGGGAGGAGGATGGGGCAGGGGGAGGGAGGACTGAGGGAGGAGAGGAGGGCTGAAAGGAGAGGAATGAGGGCATGTCAGAGTGGGACTCCGGAGCTGCAGCTCCACGTTTCTGAGGACGTGAACCCGGTGAATCATCCGCGGGGAGGGCCGTAGCACAGGAAAGCCAAACAATGGAGAAGAAACAGGAAAGTCTGGGTTGAATGAGTCCAGCTCTCAGGAGAGAGGCAGGGAGGAAGACTGAGGTATTGAGAAAAATACAGTCAGAGAGAGAGAGAGAGAGAGAGAGAGAGAGAGAGAGAGAGAGAGAGAACATGAGAAAGCAAAATAGGTAAAGGAGAAAGAGAGACATACTGGAAAGGGAGAGAGGGCAAGAGAGAGATTGAGAGAGGGAGAGAGAGCGAGAGGGAGAGAGGGAAAGGGAGGGAGAGAGACAATGACACGATCCACTAAATATGGATCATGATATGTTGGACCCTAACCCGGGGGACCGAGGTGGAGTGGAGCAGTTCATGTTTCCCTGCATGCACATGGCCATGTAGTGAGGCTGACCTGGATCACCCTCAAGACAGTTTCCTGGAACGAGCATAACCCTTTCTTCTTCACAGAAGTCTTCGGTTAGACAACGTCTAAAATGTCAAATCAGCTCAAAAGCAAAAAAAAAAAACCTTCTCTTGGGCCCCGCCAGCATCTCCGTCCTCACGCACATTGACGCTTCAACAGTGAAACAGGATTGAAGGAAACATGGGGGATGATTTGCTCTGTCTGAGGCATCTGGGTTGTAGGAAGAGGAGTGAAAATGAGCATATTTACCTTGCGGGAAATCTTTTGTGGGGCCCCACAACTTGATATTTGTAGGGCGTTTTAGGGAGGTTAGGGTTAGAAGTACTGTTTGAAGTACATTAACGGTTAAGGTTAGGGGTTAGGGATGACTTGATATTGAATCGGATTGAATGGTCAGTTCTCACTAGGTTTGTAAAACAAACGTATATGCGTGTGTGTGTGTGTGTGTGTACATATGTGTGGGTGTGTAAGCATGGGTGTATGCGTGCGTGTGCGTGTGTGTGTGTGTGTGTGGGTGTGTGCGTGTGTGTGGGTGTGTGTGTGTGCGTGTGTGTGTGTGGGTGTGAGTGAGAAAGGGCAGTCCGTTGTTGTTAAGTTCCCAGTGGAGAGAATGATTCCTGGCGCCACAGAGAGCATTAGGCTCATAGATTCCCCATCACACAGACACACACACACCCACACACACGCACAAATACACACACAAATGCACAAACGCACACACGCACACACAGAAACACACATGCACTACACACCCATAGGCTACAGTCATTAAACATCATTACAGCACAGAGACCATTTGTGTTAGCAAAACAGAATGGTTTGTAAGGCACATTATCTGACAATCAGGCCCAGCATAATGTATGGCTCTGTTTACAGCTTTGACAGCAGGGAATGTGAGGTCACTGCTCACTAAAATAGATGTTATTAAATCACATGGAGCTGACGAATAGTATATCCACAGTATATCTATGTGTCTATAGTATCTCTCTCTCTCTCTCTCTCTCTCTCTCTCTCTCTCTCTCTCTCTCTCTCTCTCTCTCTTTTTAGGATAAGATGGAGAACAAGTAGTCCCCCTTTTTTTAATTCAATGTATGTTTGTGTAACAGGTGTTAACTCATTGTTCGTCGCAATCTCCTCCTCCCTCACTTGCCCATTCCGGGGCTTGTGTGTCTGTACCGTGAGGGAGAGAGACAGGGGAGAGAGACAGGGGTGACAGCAGTGTGTCTGTACCGTGAGGGAGAGAGACAGGGGTGAGAGCAGTGGCGATTTTAGACCCTTTTTAGGGGTGCTGAGATGAAATTTAGGGGTGAGCCCTAAATTTCATCTCAGCACCCCTAAAAATAATAATAATAAAAAAAATGTTTAAAAATAATATTATTGTTTATTATCATTTGATGCTGGTAGTTCATGAAGGGACATCCTTAGTTTTTTCATTCATTCAATATATTGCATAATAATAAATAAATGTATAAATTGTTATCCAGTGAAATTAGGGATTTATTAGCAAGGGGGTTTAACACTTTTGCAAGGCACTGTATTCATGTCACATTCTCATTGGGGGCTGAGCACCCCTAAAGGTCTGATCCTAGAATCGCCCCTGGGTGAAAGAGAAGAGGGGAGAGAGAGGGAGGGAGGGAGGAGAGAAAGAGGGGACAGAGAGGGGTGAGAGAGAAACGAGTGAAAGATCAAATAAAGACACAGAGAGAAACAGAAAGATGCAGAGAACGAGAGGCACACTCATGCAGTCTGATGATGTCCTATTGTTCTGTCGTCTGCAGCTTGTGGAACTGAAAAAAACGTTATTTGGGGGAGAGAAAAATGCCCCAACATGACCTCTGGTCAGTGGGATAGCTGTAGCTGCCCGACCCTGATGAGACCCTGGCATGACCTCTTCCTCTTCAGCTGTTAATCCATGTGCCACGTGTGTGAGAGAGAGAGAGTGTTAGAGAGACAGAGTTAGAGAGAGTTAAAGAGAGTTAGAGAGAGAGAGAAAGTTAGAGAGAGTTAGAAAGTTAGAGAGAGTTATAGAGTTAGAGAGAGAGAGTTAAGAGAGAGAGTTAGAGAGAGAGAGTTAGAGAGAGAGAGTTAGAGAGAGAGTGAGAGTTACGAGAGAGTTAGAGAAAGAGAGAGAGAGATGGTGTTTCCCTGTCCCTCCACAGTCTCCTGTGGTTGGCACAGCCTTGAGAGAGGGCACTGCCCAGAGCCTGCCAGAGAGAGCAGAGTAGAGTCGACCAGAGCAGAACAGAGCAGAGTAGAGTAGTCAAACAGAGCAGAGCTGAGTAGTCGAACAGAGCAGAGTAGTCGAACAGAGCAGAGCTGAGTAGTCGAACAGAGCAGAGTAGTCGAACAGAGCAGAGTAGTCGAGCAGAGCAGAGTAGAGTTATTGTAGGAGTAGAGCAGTGCAGAGCACTAAAGTAGAACAGAGTAGAGAAGTAGGGTAGAGAGGAGCACAATAGAATAGAACAGACTATAGTACAGCAGAGCAGAGTAGAGCAGATTATAGTACAGCAGAGTAAAGGAGAGCAGATTAGATTATAGTACAGCAGAGTAGAACAGAGTAGAGCATGCAGTACTGCTTCGTAGAGAAATCCCCTCTGCACGTTAGAAAGGAACTGCACTCTTTTGAACCACTGCCAACGGAGGCTGGCCCAAACCGCGCAGCTGAAACTTTTACAAGCTCACTGCTCACGAGCAGGAAGAGAGAGACACAGAGAGAGATCTGTAGCAAGAGTTCTGGCGCTCCTCTCTCCTGCAGTCTTTGACCCGCTCAAAATATCCGCCGGGAACGGACCTCTGTCGTCATTTGACTTGTCCAAGAACGACAACAACACTACCAGCAAACACAAAGTTCGCCTTTTTTTTTCTTTCAATAAGGCTAATGTACATTGAGGAGAAAGGAATGCTCTAGAAGGAAATACATGTTTTTTTGTGTGTTTAAAAAAAAGAAGAAGCTAAATAACAAAAGAAACGATGACGTCATGGCAGGGGCTGCCCTGGATAATGCCTGACGAGATGCGAGGGGAGAGAAGAACACCAGCCGACCCAGAGAGGGGGGGGAGCGAGAGGGAGGGAGGAAGAGAGAGGGAAGGAGAAAGAGAGGGAGAAAGAGAGAGATGCAGAGAGAGGGAGGACGAGGGAGGGAGTACAGTATAACCCTCGTGGCACTCTGACAGTGGATTATTTTGGTGACTAACGTTTCTTGGCTCCCCGTGCAGAACCATGACTGTGGGATTGTTTTTTTGCTGTGTGCCGTTTCTCTCCCCAGACGTTGGCCCTCCGCCTCACCCTGGACTCCCTCCGCCTCACCCTGGACTCCCTCTGCCTCACCCTGGACTCCCTCTGCCTCACCCTGGACTCCCTCTGCCTCACTCCCTCTGCCTCACCCTGGACTCCCTCTGCCTCACTCCCTCTGCCTCACCCTGGACTCCCTTTGCCTCACTCCCTCTGCCTCACCCTGGACTCCCTCTGCCTCACTCCCTCTGCCTCACCCTGGACTCCCTCTGCCTCACCCTGGACTCCCTCTGCCTCACTCCCTCTGCCTCACCCTGGACTCCCTCTGCCTCACTCCCTCTGCCTCACCCTGGACTCCCTCTGCCTCACTCCCTCTGCCTCACCCTGGACTCCCTCTGCCTCACCACAGCTCGGGGCAAACGTGAGACACTCAAGACCTCCACAACAGTTGTACGAAACAATAGTTTCAATTTTTTTATTTCTCCCACACCCACCCCTTATTCATTACAATCTCATCTCAATAATTCAGCAGGGTTTATTCAAAAGGTTTTTGAAACTTTTTTATTTTCCGGGGGGTGGGGGGGTCAAGTAAGCACAAACAAATGGGACCAGAAAGACAGGCAGGTGCAGAACAGCTAAGACGTTGGTGGATTGAAGCAACACAGGCAGCCGTGAGGCATGGACTACCTGGGACTCCCGCCAAGTGCTGACAAAAGGCTTCGCAACACCATCACGGATCAGAGTCTTTAACACACACGCACGCACACACACACTTTCTCTCCAAAACGCCTACGAAATATCTGGCAGGAAGATGATTTGCTGTGATACGGCTTTCTGTCTGCGTGAAAGAAATCGTGTAAGTACTAAATTCAACTGTGATCTTTTTCTCAGCTTTAAAAAATATATATTGTTTACCTTATTCGTCGAAGAGAGATGTGTTTTTACAACAAACTTCTCGCATGCTCTATGTGTGCTCTGTCTATCTGTGCTCTTTCTGTGTCGCTGTGTGTTAAAGCAAGATGTCCTCAGACAGCCAACATCTGGTTTCAAAGGCCTCGTGTGGAGACGTTTGCTGGCTTCCTCACTCACAACCTTCCTCTTCAGAAGACCACACTTGACGATATCTAGGGCATGCTTTTGCAATCAGAGACGTTAGCATTTTTCAAAAAACGATCTACTCAAGTTAGCTGCTGTGACCTCACGCTCTCTTTCTTTCTCTCCCTCACTTTTCTCCTTCTTTTCTCTCTCTCTCTCCGTCTCTTTCTCTCTCTCTCTCCGTCTCTTTCTCTCTGTCTCTCTCTCTCTGTCTCTTTCTCTCTGTCTCTCTCTCTCTCTTGGCAGCTAGGCCAAAGTGGGCAGGGAAGTGGAGGGGAGGGAGGAGGGCATGGCTGTTCCAGTGGGGTTGCTTGCTCGTCCACCGCTCTGCCTTTCCCTCGGCACGCAGGCGAAAGAGAGGGATGTGGGAAGGCGTTTGTAGTCTCTGCTCTCACCCGCTCTTTCTCCTCCACCGCCTCGGCCTGCTTCCTGGGGTGAAGCCTGCACTGTCCTGCTCCAGACCTCCAGGTATTTCTTTTCTCCATCCTGCATCTCCGTCGGGGCCTATTCGGCCATTCCTCCTCTGGACCCGAACCTCAGTTTCTCTTCTGTAAATCGTGTCTCTGTGTTTCTTTCTATTGTCACCTTCTCCGAGAGGACACTTCTGCACGCTTTCCTACGTCGCACGGCCGATACAGTCCGACATTTCGGTCGAACAAAAAATAAATATATCCAAAAGGTTTTCTCTGGAACACTTGCGAAGGATTTTATTCGTTGGTGTCTGATTTCTAATCGACAGGGTAAAAGGCGTGTAAACCGGATTGGAGATGCGAATAATATATTTTTTTGGTAAGAAAGAATGTAATTGGTGCGTTTATGAACAGTGCAATACTTCATTTTAGACATCAAAGACAGATTAATGTAGCAAGAGAGGATCTCTGAGGTCTTGTGGCTGCCTCTAGAATCTACCTCGGGTGAAAGTGACCAGCAGCCTTTAGTATGCGGTACACACATGTAGCTGCCCTACACACATGCAATACACAGTTCGGATTGTCTAGATTTTCTAACAAGAGATTCTACCAGACTAAATATTAGTTTTTGCTGCAGGTTAAAACAAACAAAAAGTATAGCTGAGAGGAACTCATCAACCATTCGTTCAGGAGTTGTTTGAAACTCTAAATGTCCACACTTACTAGGTACAGCGCAAGAATCAGACCACAGAGAAAAACAACCATATCATGAACTTTGGAAAAGTCTGTAATTCTTTACGAGTTCAAAGTACGCTAGCAATGAGTGATACACGCAGTATCAGTTTCTATCTGGCTGGTGTAAATAGCTATGGGATGCTAGACGTTTCCTGAAGTGATTAATGCTGAGAGAAGCTAACAGTTTAACTGCTGTTGTTCAGTTGCAGGCCCGACCTGTGAAGAAACCAGTATGAACCAGATCATATCGATGCGAGCATTGTTCAGAGCATGAAGAGGCTTGCATTGTACAACTGCAAGGTCTCCATTTCAGCCGCCAGATTGCGCTTCTCAAACTACCCAGTCCTTGGGATTCTTATTTGCTCGTTTGTCAAATTAGGCTGTCATCCTTTGGTGGACTCGAGCCAGAAAGGAAGAAGGGATGATGTAAAACGTGTGTTAGTGCCACAGTTACACAGTATACCTTTTGTAAAAGCACTGTTCTGTTTTATCTCAGTCATAACAATGAGGATTTAACAACTTTGCAATACACTTTCCTATAGGATACTGTTTGTCATTAATTGTGCATGTACGTGAGTGAGTGTGTGTGTGTGTATGTGTGTGTATTTGTGCCTGTGTGCATGTGTTTGCCGTGTTAGCAAAAGTGTGTGTGCAAAGAAACGAGGACGAACTGCTTGGTAGAGGCTGAGAGACAGACCAGGGGAGCTGGTTAGCTGGGGGGGAGGGGGAGGGGAGGTGAGGAGGGTGGGGCAAGGGAGGGGCCTGGGGGAGGGGTAGGCAGGGTTGCTAGGGCAGGGTTTAAGTCATGGAAAACAAGCCCCTCCCCCTCTGTCCTCAGACGAACTAGCTGTGTTGCGTGACGATATCGTTTTTGGAAAGCTGGTCATATCCTCGGCTATTTGAACGCCCCCCTCCCCTCCTGGTAACACTGATGCTGAGATTACTAGGAGCAAAGTCTCTGTCTTTATCAGGTCTTGTCCGCATACACAAACAGTCCTGATTCATAGCACTCGAAGGCCACTTCAACAAGAAATAGCATTGGTCTGTGGTTCATTTTGTATCAGTTGCTATTTTCTGGCCAGGGTTTCTGCCTAAAGGCTTTTAACAGTGACTGACTGTAGTCTTGTGGACAAACTTAATATGACTTGGACGTCCCCTACGGTACAGAGACATATAAAAGTGTGCCATGTAGAACTGTTTGTCGTCCCTCTAGGGAACCCTCTACTTAAAGGATTCACTACGAATGGGGCCACATGAGTGGGGTATTTTTTTTGTTGGTGTTTGGAGTTGGTGTGTGACATGATCGTGACAGTAGGAAGTGCTTCGGATTGTAATAGCACGTGTGATAGCCCCTGTTCTATCACCTGTGTCACATTAGCTGTGATTCCCTCTGAAGTATAACGTCTCTCTCTCTGCCGTATCACACAAAGGGCCTTGGCTTCTGCTTTCACCGTTGCCCCGGGAGACCAGGATGAAGTCAAACAAGGTCAAAGCTCGACTGACTTCCTGTTTGGAGACGGCTATTTTTGAAACAAGGGCGTTCTCCTCCGGAGAAGCAACTTTGCACACGCTGTCCCCTGGACGATCCTCTCGGTCAAAAATCATACGGAGATGGGGAACTGCAAAGTTCTGGATGATTTTTGTCAAACTTGAGTAAAGGGATAGGAGAACGCAGGGAACCAACCAGTAGAGAGAGGATCCGAGGAATCTCTTTTGAAGTTTGGCCGAAGGTCGGTACCATGGCCACACGCCAAACTTTGGACAAGAAGATTTTTGACGACACACAACACAACGTCTGTTTCACACAACCCTGGATAAATCACCGGTAGAGGCATCTCCCGTGAGTACTTCCTGCACTTCCCAGGAATTTCTTGCTTGAGGGGGGAAGTAAACGATCAGTGTACATTCTGTCCACTGTTAGTCAGGAGTGCATCAGCTGTACTAGAGATGAGACACAACGAGCCCAGATCAACATTCCCACCATCAATCTGGAAACAAAACACCTCGTCACCACAGCAGAACAAGGCAGAGGTGAATCCCTCTCTCCCCCCCCTGTCTCCCCCCTGTCTCCCCCTTCTCTCCCCCCTGTCTCCCCCCTCTCTCTCCCTTCTCTCCCCATTCTCTCCCCCCTCTCTCTCCCTTCTCTCCCCATTCTCTCCCCCCTGTCTCCCCCTTCTCTCCCCCTTCTCTCCCCCCTGTCTCCCCCCTCTCTCCCTTCTCTCCCCCTTCTCTCCCCCCTGTCTCCCCCCTCTCTCTCCCTTCTCTCCCCCTGTCTCCCCCTCTCTCTTCCCCCGGTCTCCCCCCTCTCTCCCCCTTATCTCCCCTCTCTCTCCCCCCTCTCTCCCCCTTCTCTCCCCCTTCTCTCCCCCCTGTCTCCCCCCTGTCTCCCCCTCTCTCCCCCTTCTCTCCCCCCTCTCTCTCCCTTCTCTCCCCCTCTCTCCCCCTTCTCTCCCCCCTCTCTCCCCCTTCTCTCCCCCTCTCTCCCCCCTGTCTCCTCCCTCTCTCTCCCCTCCGGCCCCCACTGTTCTACTGCCACGCCAGCACCAACCATGGTGTGCATCCCATAATAATCTTTGCCACAGTTGCTACGGTATTGTCTGGTGGTCACATGCACTGCTTTTTGACATGGCAGCCTCTCATTGCTTGGCAGCCAGTCTCCCCTCCCCCTCCCCACTGTGGGTGCTGCCAGTCTCCTCTCCACAACATCCCAGCCACCCCTGTTTGGGCTTCATTCAGATTCCGCTTGGCACGCAGACAATGCCCAATTTCTTGGCACCAAATAGTGAGGAGACGGAACAGACGAGATTCTACCACCGTGCCGCCCCCCCGGCTCTCCGCGCCGGTGTCCCATGTTACGACGACCGTCCGTCCGTCCGTGGACCGACGCCAAAACACGATAGGTATTTTTTTCGCTTCAAAATAGCGGTCGCCAGTATTTACCTGGCGATAGCAGTAGAAGTGCATGGTCATGCTTTGCAACTTTCATGGTTTTACTCTACTTGATAATAGATAGAAAGAAGAAGGGATTTTAAAATGGTGATCTTGTTGGCTTCCCTCTGTGTCTGTGAGGGTAGTGGCACACAGACAGATGTTCTGATGATGCTGTGTTGTGGGGAAGGAGGCAGACGATGGCTAGGAGAACACAGGGCACTCCTTCGCAACAGGGCGGCCATTTTCTTTTGTTTAATACAATCAATAGTAACAACCTGGGAATTGTGGACTTGAAAATGGGCTCCAGCTGTTTAGACCAACTGGAAAGATTGCACTTCAGCATCGCTTTGTTGCTTTTTTGTCTCGCATACTACTGTGTTTGTCTGTTTGATTATTTTGTCTCAAAACATTCTTTGATGTGAAACCTTTCTTAGATCACCCATACATTTGCACTGTAGCACACATATTTGTAGTTGAAGTTCGCAACCAAGCCACAACTTTCACCAGGGTTTCTCAGAAGAAAAGCAAATGTCCATTCCTTTTCTGCTGGTCTTGTCTGTACACTCTGTCCAGTCAGAGGGCTTTGATTCCATTTGCAGTCGTACTAATTCAACATCTCAATTAGGGCCCCAAGACCTGTGGCCCCGCCCCTCCCTCTGCCCCAGTGAGCACGCCCTGGAACTCCCACAGCCTCCTCGCCTGTCTGCCAAAACATTTCAATCACTGTCTGCCTTAATTAGGCCAAAGAGGAATTCAGCATGTTAATGAACGGCCCTGCTGCCTTTCAGCGCCTGTGGTTCACATTCTAATTTATGCAAAGCGTCTGGGTCTTTTCTTGGTCTGTCCAGCGTCTACCACAACAGTGGGTGCTGAGACACGAGGGCCCAGCCCAAGCAGGGTCTGGTGGGGGTGCTGACACACGAGGGCCCAGCCCAAGCAGGGTCTGGTGGGGGAGCTGAGACACGAGGGCCCAGCCCAAGCAGGGTCTCGTGGGGGGGCCAACAGCTTGGCCCAGCTGTCCTCTCACTCCCTGGATGGTAGGAAACTGTGCTCTTTTGAAAAAAGAACTCGAAGGAGTCGTTTTCTCACTGAGATTTTTATTTTATTTTAAGTGAGGAATATATTTTTATAGACAGGGCAGATTTAAGATATTTTTTTATGTTTGGAAAAATATTGGCAGGTGTAACTGAAATTCCTTCCTTTCGAAAAATTGCTGACTCGTCTGTCTCACAAGGTGTTTTTTTGTGAGGGGTGGTGGGGGCAGTGTGTTACGAAGTGCCTTTTTCGAGGGATTCGAGGCACCTGCGCATCCAACAAGCTTTCCCTACCTTTGAGTTGAAGATAAACATGTAACTGTGATGAGACAGACGCTGATCGACGAGGAGCAGGGAGAGACTCCCAGGTCTTTCGCCCCACAGATGTAGTCCCTCACGGCTGCCAAGCAACTCCCTAAAATGGCCGAAAGCGCTGCCATTTTATTTTCATCATCCGTCCAGTCCTGTGCTTGCCGTCTGTACAGGACGCCACCCTCAGAGCTCAGTAGCTGGAGATGGCTGGGGGAAGCCATGTTTGAATTTGCCTATTTTATGCCCGTTAAACAGCAAGCTTCTGTGGGTTTGGGTCGAGACAAACCTGGCCAAGTTTCGGAAGAAAATGGGCACTAGTTCTCGGCGCGGGTTTCCTTCATGACATGCCAACCTCTTTAGATGCCAGTGAGTTACGCTTCGAGCTCGTACAAATTAGCTCACTTTCCATGGTAGCTACACGAGGATCAGTCTTCCCCTCTCTGGTCTTCAGAGGGATACCTTTCAAGATCCTCGTGATACAGACTCACCTCTCACTGGAGGGCTGTCTAGACGTGGGTCCGATCACAGTCGGAGTTCGCTGGTTCCTACAGATCTGCTTTTGTCTTGGTAGTTATGTTGTACGCCTGTGTTGTGGCAGTGGATGCGTGAGCTGCTGGTTGCGTGATAGTTGTTGTGTGGTGTTAACCATATAGTTGTATGTTTTCTGGTAGATATTGTGTGGTACTTATTACAGAGTTGCATGTGTTCTGGTAGTTGGTGTGTTTGCCACAGAGCAGCATCTGTCTGGGTAGTTGGTGTGTAGTGTCCTGGTAGTTGTGTAGTGTTTACAGCAGAGCTGAAACCGGAGAGGAAATTGCTCCTTGGAGGTAATTCCAAATAAAACTGTTACCAGACTACCTCGATGGAGGGGCAGTGTCATTTAAGTTCTGTTAGGGACTGTGTGTATCCATGTGTGTGTATGTGCATGTGTGTCTGTACAATACTGTGTGTGTGTGTGTACAGGATGTGTTTGTTGGTGTATTTGTGCAAGTATGTTTATGTGTGTATGTTTGTTTGTGTGTGTGCATGTGTACAGTGTGTGTGTGCGTGTATGTATGGGAGTTGTTTTTGTGTGTGTACAGTTTGCGTGTGTTTTTGTGTGTGTGTGTTGGCATGCTTGTGTGTGTGTGTGCGTGTTTGTCAGTGTGTCAGTCAGTAGCTGGGGTTCTCATGCTCCTGGCCCAACATGTACCATTCGACCAAGATGACACCTCTGGGATCCCAGCATGACATGCAAGTTCTGGAATTCCCAGGCAGGGATTCTTCAAGATTCTGATTCCAAACGACCTCCTTCGCACTTCCTGGTCTCACTTCCAACGGGAACACACTTGGCCTTCGGAACCACACAGCACAGGACTTAACCATGGAGAGGCGCTTGACCAAAAACTGTCAACATCTCTGTTCCAATGCACCCGTGTTTCCATTTGCAAATGGCGGATGAACTAAAACTTGTATTATTATTTCCTTACAGAGACGTGCTGGCCCCTCCCCTCCATGTCAACTCCACAGCCCTGCTTCTGTCCTTGAGGCTGAGGTAGTAGATTGAATAGTTGTGGGGTGTTTGTTCTCCCTTTGAGATAACTATACAATCTACTGTCTTTCCTAAGGAGACAGACTGATCATCTCTCAGGCCTGCCCGGGTCTCCTCTTCGGCTGTTCCCTCCATGAGCAGTGCTTCCACATCCACATCCTGTCCACGTGGACGTGGGTCCACTTCCTGTTTGGAGAATGTGAGAGCAGCACAGCGTGCTAGTCGTCCGAATGTGGACGTAGGCGCTAGGATACGTCAAGGAGCACGTTAAGTGTTGTCTCTGTTGTACAGTACAGGACTGAAGAGCGTGTGGTTTACATTTACATTTAGTCATTTAGCAGATGCTCTTATTCAGAGCGACTTACAGTAAGTACATTACATTCCCCCGAGGCAAGTAGGGTGAAGTGCCTTGCCCAAGGACACAACATAATTTTCACGGCCAGAAATTGAACCGGCAACCTTCTGATTACTAGCCCGATTCCCCAACCGCTCAGCCACCTGACACCCATATACATCAGGAGCACGTTAAGTGTTGTCTCTGTTGTACAGTACAGGACTGAAGAGCATGCGGTTTGGAGTGAATGTACCGTTTGAGTGCGTTATTGCGTTATTGTCTTGTTGGTTTTGTTGTCCGTGTGTGTGCGTATGCGTGTGTAAGCGAGTGTGTGTTACGTGCTGAGACTCTGGTTCCTCTGTCTGGCCTGACGAGGTGAGGTAGTAGGTTGTATAGTTTGTGGGAGGAATCGAATCCTATTCAGGTGATAACTATACAACCTATCACCTTCCTTGAGGGGCACAGCGATCGTTTGGAGCCAGAAACCCTGTCTTGTTGCTGCTTCTTTGGACTTAACCACAGAAGAAGAGGATGGAGTGTTTATACAGCGCCTCCCTGCCACCTAGTGGGGCAAATGGGAACTACAACATCCTGATGAAATCAAATACAATTTTAGAGTGATTTTTACAAGCAATCTCACTAAATCACCCTCTGTACTGCAGATGGAATGGTTTGACATGTGGTTGGTAGTTGTTCGAGAGTACTGTGTACTTGTTTGACATCACAACCGTAGAAATATTGTATATCCTGAAAATAGTGACATTCAATGAAATAAATACATGTTTGGATTCTATATGCCATTTTGTGTTTCCTGTATGGTAGGGAATATTTTTCATATTATGCTAGTTACAGACTTAATAAAGTCAACTAAGTCAACTATTCAGAAATGAAAGTGAAATACAAGTCTGAACTCTCTTGATATATTGAAGATTAGAAAGGGATTTTGTTATAAAAAATTGTAAAAGCGTTTTATTTTTTCTTTCTTTCACAAAGCAGTCATAACAATTTTATACTGTATTCCATGACATAGCAAGGGTCTTTCCTCCCTCGAGGGACACCATTTTCAAGACTTTGCACTAATTTGCATTCATTCAAAAGTGAAACTGAAGTTGACAATAAGGAAATAAGCTACCCATCATACGATAAGATACCCTGTAATATCTAGCTGCACAATCTGACCACATCATTTGGCTCCACTGTTGGAATTGCTGCTGGTCTTGTTCTCTGATTGGCTCGTTTGGCTTGCCTCCTCCACGCATGCCAGGCAGCTCCTGCAGAGTTGCCGGTAGGCCAGCCTGATCTTGGGGATCTTCAGAGCGTACACCACGGGGTTCATGGAAGAGTTGGCGTGGGACAGCACGATGCCCACGTAGAAGGCCTCAACGGGCACCTCTGAGCCCCAGTAGGAGACACAGTTCATGATGTGCAGAGGGAGCCAGCTGACCGCGAAGAGAGCCAGAACCAGAGCCAAGGAGCCTGCCAGCTTCCTCTCCTTCTGGAAGTAAGACTGGGGCTGAGGCTGGGGCTGGGGCTGATGCTGGGGCCGGGGCTGGAGGGGGATCTGGGTACTCCCTCCCACCTTCTCCCTCAAGATATGTGCGATGGTACAGAATATATAACAGTACAGGCCAGCCATGATCAGCAGAGGGATGAGGGTACACAACAGGAAGCCAAAGTACACGAGGTAGGACGCGGGGATCACAGCCACGAACGTGCAGCAGATGCTGGAGGAGTTGACAGACGTGTGGTTGACAGTCTTGTGGTTGTGCCAGCCAAACATGGGTGGGAAGCTTAGAACAATGGCAACGCACCAACACGCTCCCACCACCAGCCATGATCGCCTCTCCGTCACTATCCTCTTGTACCTGTTGAACCATTACATTTACATTTAGTCATTTAGCAGATGCTCTTATCCAGAGCGACTTACAGTAAGTACAGGGACATTCCCCCCGAGGCAAGTAGGGTGAAGTTTACTTTTTCAGATTACTAGCCCGACTCCCTAACCGCTCAGCCACCTGACTCCCACCTGAACTAAGTCAAATGTCGTCCGTAACATCTGCATATTCATCGACTGTATGAATGCAGTATGTCATGTTTGTTTCTTCACGATACGATGTAACTACAGATAAAGATAGGACACCCAGGTCAGTTAATGATTGCGAATGTTGCAAATACTTGCATGGGCTTGATTTATATTATGCCGTGCCAGAAAATAATCGTAAAGTCCAGCTGGGAGACAAATCTGTCTGTGGTATGTGGTATCTGTCATTTGTCTTCCACACCCCTGCAGGTTTTATAGGAAGATATAAAAATGGCGAGAGTCAAAGAGAGTGTGGTTTGCAGCTGCTGTGTTTCCTGAAAGACGCATAGAAAGAAACAGGAAAGAAGAACAAAGAGTGGAGAGGGGGGCAGTGCAGAGGTTGAGCAAATTACCACAGATCATTGTGGTACAGGTTACAGTTACAGGTTTGAACTTCTCCCTGTCCTGTGCATAGCTTTGTATAAAATCATCCTCCCAACCACCAACTATAAGAAGACATCAAACCACATCTTGATTCTCAACCATGATGCTGTCATGATTGCTTATTACTTAACATGATGCATGGTGGAGGTTACGCCTCGAGATGTAAGAACCATGATCAAATCCACAGGTACACTCTTGCACTTTTGAGGTTCTTGCTGTTTAATTGTAACTTATACTATACTTATACTGTTTAACTACATGCTCTTATTGTTCTTCCCTTCGGGACTTATTTGGTTTTCACAATGTATGCTTCATGTTTGGCTACCGGCAATGTTTGGGGCTATCTCGTTGTTATGATCAGTGATCTATGCACTTTTGTAAAACTCTCTCTTGGAAGTCGCTTTGGATAAAAGCGTCTGCTAAATGCATAAATGTAAACGTAAAAGCGTTTGCTGGATGAACACAGACCTGAGGGGGATGACCACACGCAGGAAACGGTCCACGGCGATGGCCATCAGCGACAGGGTGGAGGCCTGGGTCAACAGGAGGACCACACAGCTGATGAGGAGGCAGCCCTGGAAGGAGGTCCAAACGTGGCCGTCCACCATCACTGCCAGAGGGATCGCCACAACGCCGACCAGGAGGTCCGCCGCCGCCAGAGACACCAAGAAGCAGAAGGTGGGTTGGCGGAGAGTCCTACTCGAACACACCACGAAGATCACCATCAAGTTGCCCAAGCAACAGGTGACGGCGATGAGCACCTCGAGAACCGTGTAGATGATCACACCTGCACCAGTCATGGCTACTCTGGCGGGGGAAGTTTAGCCCTGGCTGTGAGTCTGCCACCCGTCCACCCGTGGTTCTAAAGTTGTGGCTGGTAAGAGGAAGTCTTGTGGGTTTCTGAGAGGATGTTGTTATTTTCGGTCTGCACGGCAGGCTCTGAGCTAGATGTTTTAAATAAATATGAACCCTACTCATATGCAAACGAGGATGATCACATCTACCCTACTAAGGTACAATGGTGCTGAGTGGGAGGGAGAATATTTATACATTATACTGTACAATATACTGTCATATATAAAGATATCCTTTTACTGCAGACCAATATGAAGATGAAAATTATGATTAAAAAAATAACTATCAACGGAAGCTAATCAAATGTACTTCGGAAAACGTGTTTTCTGCAACTTGACAGAACCAAGCACACAGGACACACTTAGATCTGACTGTAGACATAATTTTCTGCTTTATGAACAAACATAAACTAAAGATTTAACCAAAGATTTTTATAGACAAATGGCACCCTGAAGCTCAAAAAACATTGATTTTGATGACTAAATGTCTTGTTCTGCGTTGCTTTTCTTACAGGTATGGTTCAGTGGTCGAGGGTTTTGTCTACAGATCCAGAGGTTGCAGGTTTGAATCCCACATGTGCGTCACCTTTGATCAAAGCTTCTGCTAAGTGAATACATGATATCACAGGTAAATAGAAAGACATCAGGACTCCAAATGACAGACTTCTTCAGACTTCTTCAGACTTGACAGGCAACCAACATGATCCAGTTTTCTTTGTTTTGTTTTTGATAAAGGTTACAGTTTTTGTTGATTGCCTTGGTACCATAATCGCAAAAATGTGATAACAATGTACTTTGTAACTCCAAACTCAGCCAGTATTTCATTCAAAACATTCCATTGTGCATTCATTTGGATTGTAAATATCTCTCGCCACACAATCATTGATTCAAAATGTGTTTCTCGTGAAATGCCATGAGAACATACATATGGTTTAATCAACAAAACACAACATTCATTATTGTAAATTTTCAGTTTAGTGGTTTTACACCAGTGATCCAATAAAAAACTAGCCTATGCAAGAGACATGTTTCAAGTTGCCCTTCGATGTTCTGAAAGTAATGTGCTACAGTACTATAAAAGACAGAAGACTTTTCATATCAGGCATTACATTTACATTACCCAACTTTTACAGAATCTACAATTACGTACATATCTATCCTATATGTAATCAAGTTGTGATCCATGAAGACATATTCTACAACCTTTAAGGGAACTTTGTTTTCTAAATTGTGGTTGCTGCAGTGTGAAATCAGTTAGCAACTAGAGAGGGTACAACTTCCGCAAGGCACTAAAACCACTGAAGCTAGGACAGTTTAATTATTTCACCTCCAAATCTAGTTTAAATTTATACCGAACATCCACAACAATAGTATGTCACATATATTGTTTATTGAAAGCATATCAAAAGTCTTATGAGCATCGGATTGTGAAAGATAATGAAGTCGATTGAATTAGTCGGTTGAACAAAACCGACTTTTTGATAATCTGCTGTGAGTTTTGTACTAAGTCATGAGGTTTTACCACATACTTGTGATAATAGTACCAAAGAAATCAATATAAACTGTAAATAATAATAATAAAAACAGTATCACATTGGTGTTTCTGACCAGTGGACCTTGTGTAAATCATCTGGTTTCAGCTAGTTTGTGGTGGAGCTGAGGGACTATGGATGGTTAGTTACAATTGTGCTGCAGTGTGTACGACTCAGGGTTCAGAAGGTTAGCCAATTACCCGTAATTCCCTGAGGGTCTTAAGTGGTAGATCATCAGTTTCTCTTCCTGTGTTGGGCTCATTGCTGAGTGTTCTGCTGCAGACTCACTGAGGAGGAAGAAGTGAAACAGAAACCTGGCTGTCACAAACAGTCCTAAAAACTGGAAACTGATGATTTGGGACAACAACAAAAAATCCATTCTCCTGCCTGCCTTGTCATCTTCCTCCACAAACATCACATCCTTACCGTGGTTTTCATACCCTACAGTACATTGTTCTGGATTTAAAGTCTGATTCCCTTTTGGAACAGATGAGAACTCTCAACAAAGTCCATACAAAACTCTGTGCCACATGTAAACACAAAAACAAAGTTTTTTTATGATTTATATAATCTATAAAAGCCCAAAAGTAAATTCACATGACCACCACAACCCTAACTCTACCCTGTGCATACTGTTCCACCACCCACCTCAGTTAGATCCTCTTCCCTCATAGCTATTCAGGCCCGTCCCCCATAACCACAACATATGAGGACTCATTATCTTTTACGATCTCTATTTGCACATCCGTCACGGTTATGGACCTGTTCTCAGCTTGGAGGTGTGCTGGCCAGGCAGAAATAATCCTCTCCCAGCTCCCTTAAGCAGGGGATGCCTAGGAGAGAGTACTACTGCGTAGGTTCCATTATACATCGGTGGGACATGTACCACCCACTTTCTGAAAACAGCAAATCTGTCTCCCCTACTTTTTATTAAGAAAATAATATTTAATGCCCGCATCCTGTCCCATCCACATTTGAAAACAATGCCCCCCCCATAAAAATGTTCATAAAGGTGGATGGGGGGTGGCTATGGGGCACAGAACATCTTGGAGTGGCACACCAAAATCACAGAAACTGGATTTCAGGAATTCTAATATCTGTCAGTGAGAGGGCTAGTGAGGGCCCCCTTAGCGGCACCAGGGTAAACAAGCCCCCGCTCCCGGGTAGTACCGAGGCTTCTGACGAGGCAGGCATTTCTGCGGCACGAAAGGAAGTTCTCTAGTTTGGGGAGGATGCCTGGATGGGTCTGCCGTTAACTGGAAACAGCTTTGGTACTCGCATTTTCCTGGTGGCTCCCAGGCTAGCGGATCTCTGCACAGACGTAATCTAATTCATTAGTTCTATTTGTGACGGTGTTAGTCCCTGGGGGTGCCTTCAAACCTCTGGAGGTTTCTGCACATTTAACAGATTTTGACAGCACTCAAAAAAAAAACGATATTTTTATGAATCCATAGTGTTTTGTTACATACTCAGGCTACAAGTCTAGAATGGCCTACTCGCCGATTTATCGTTGACCAGGTTATCACTCAACGTTTAAAACCGATCAGCGAAATGTCACTGACAGATTCAAGAGACACATTTACATTACATTTAGCAAACGCTCTTATCCAGAGCGACTTACAGTAAGTACAGGGACATTCCCCCGTGGCAAGTAGGGTGAAATGCCTTGCCCAAGGACACAACGTCATTTGGCAGAGCCGAGGATCGAACCAGCAACCTTCTGATTTTACCTTCTGACCTTACTAGCCCGATTCCCTAACCGCTCAGCCACCTGACTCCCCACAGCATCACGACCCACATATTTCCAGGGACTTAACGTTGTAAAGCTTAATTTATACTTAGGTCGCCGACACTTTTGAAATGGTCGCAGACGAAAAAAAAAAGTGTCGCTCAGGCTGCTGCATTTATACTTCGGCAAACAGTCGCCTGTGCTCAAGGTTCGCGTGACGTAAACAGAATCATTTTACCGTTGCATTCATAGCTATGGTTACATTGTTAACGCTTTGTAGCCTAGGTGATCAATCAGAGAAACTGACAATTTTAATTTTTCACTATGTGACGACATCAGCGCCAGTAGAAATTTCTCCTGGTAGGCGACACTTCCAAGCGACGGTTAAAAGTGTCGACCGTGACGTCATTTCTGTCGGTGACCTTTTCAAAAGTGTCTGCGACCTAAGTATAAGTTGGGCTTTACGGTCACTGCTCCCAGAGGCCTGCCGTAGCCAGCTGAAGTGCTGGTCCAGTGCTGGGTGACATCAGGAACCATCTGTGATGGGCCGGTAGCAGCGAGGGCTGAGGAAGGAGGATACGGATCATAAACAAGAGTTACTGTCTGTGTTCACTGACACACGCTAACGAGCAGAGTACACTCTGGAACTGCAGGCAATGTCCCAAAACTGATATCCTGAGTCATCGCTTTTACCTCAGAGAGAGAGAGAGAGTAAGAGAGAGAGAGGGGTGGGGGGGGGAGGAGAGAGAGACAGAGGGAGAGACAGAGGGAGAGAGAGAGAGTGAATAAAGTGACTGCGTTTACGGGCAGGCGGGTCAGCTTGTTCTCCCCTTAATGGATTGAGGTCCATCGCATGGATTGATTCATTATGCATCTGTTATAGAGCCAGCCAGGCAAGTCTGGATCCTCAAATGGATATTGTCTTATTAAATACAGAGTTCTTAGAGTAATTAAAAGTTTTGGGCATCCTACCAGGTTTTTGCAATGTTCTCTTAGGCTTTGCATCTCTGCACACTAGAAAATCTAATAAATAAAAATTAAAAAATTATCTGAAACTGATGCCGTTATACTAAATGGGTGGAGGTGATTCTAGTGAAAGAGAACTAGACCATCTCTTTCATTAGAACTTTTAAGATCAGAAGAGGCCAAACAGGTCTTCTTGGTTTGATAGTAGAATTGATCAGTGGAAGAATCCTGAGTTTGAAACTCAGTTTTCAAGGCTAGGTTCTGTAACATCAGCATTTCTTTATTGAAGATTTTGTCAGAAAAGGTAATGTGTATTTTTTAATTAAAAAAAATTCAAACCATGTTAGAGTGATGACTTGGGTTCAAAACCTTATTCGGCACAGTCCTAATTCTCTCACAAGTTAATGACATAATCATGGTGAATTGAAACATTAACTAATGTAGCTTGTAGCTTGTTGCTAATCTCAAATGACACCTGAATGATAATTCACATAGGGCTTAACTGCAATTACTCCCACGCCCCTTAGGTACTGATGCATTGTGACAAAGGAGAAATCTATATTTGCAGTGAAAGCTTGCCCAGAGATTTTTTTTTTGCCCGGAGATTAAGAACACCTTCAGTCACGCTTATGATGAAATATATAAGCCTTTTCATTATTCACCTTTACGAGCAAGGCTACAGGTAGGATAGCCTATGGTTAATCGAATGCCCACTTGTACATCTAATGGCGTCACTAGGAAAATTTTCCATTAATTTTCTATTTTCAAATGCTCCTCCCGAAGACATAGTTCATTCACCGTCCAAATATAGATTGATCCACGCTATAGGAACCATTTCATTGGTTCTCCTACGTTATTGGATTTATATTTTTGGTTGGTATGTCCTTTAGGTTGTAATTCTTTATATGGATAATAAGGATTTTTGGCTATTGGGAGCATGTCGAACGTTTTTGTAGACCGGGATTTACACTTTTTGAACCAAGCTTTGTAATATCTGGATGTTGCAGCAAAGTGTGTATAGGGGATAAGAGGGATGGGTGTGTGTGTGTGTGTGTGTGGGGAGGGAGTCACAGAGAAATAAAAACAGCTTGTCTCCCACTTCCAGTTGATGTCCTTTTAGCTTGAGTGCTATTGTCGAGATTTTGCCAAAACATCCAAATTGCAGATTTTTTATAAGCGTGCAGCCTGACAGACCTCATGTACACTCTTTTTCTATTTCTCTCTCTCTCTCTCTCTCTCTCTCTCTCTCTCTCTCTCTCTCTCTCTCTCTCTCTCTCTCTCTCTCTCTCTCTCTCTCTCTCTCTCTCTCTCTCTCTCTCTCTCTCTCTCTCTCTCTCTCTCTCACTGACGTAAACACACACACCTTAACTGTGAGGCACTTGCTTATGTACTGTGGGGGTAACAACAATGTCCCTCCTTCTAGATTTATGATTTTTGTCTCCAAATCGACAGCGAGTGTGAGAGAGAAAGAGAGGGAGGTAGAGAGAGAAGGTGCCAGAGAGATAGAGAGATGGTAAGGGAGAGACAGACAGCGTGATGGAGGAGGGAGAAATGGACAGAGGGAGAGTAGAGCAGCAGAATGCAGTCAGTGTGGACTGGAGCTCATGGATATGCAGGAGGCTCATCTCTCCAGATCTCTCCAGCGATAAGGGAGTCATTCAGTGCTTCAGCGCGAGGAGAACGGGACATTTTAATGACTTGGAAACTCGCTGAGCTAACTGGACAAGGACACCATGCTGCACTCATAGCACAAACTCCTGCTAACGAAGGAGCTGGTCAGACGTTCAGGAAGCACGAGTCTGTGGGGGCAAAAGGAAGGGAGATTTTAGAAGAGATTGTAAACCATTTTAAGGAAGACATTGAGGAAGATTTCAAACCTGTTTAATAACTTTTAAATACACAAAAGGAAGATTTCAAAGACAGTAAAGGAAGAAAGTAAAGATATTTAACAGATTTTGAAGACGTTTTTGAGAGATTTTACAATACAGGGTGGTTTACTCAAAATGTCATCCTCTCCTGGAATTGAGCTTCGTGAGCATGTGGACCTGATGTACATCTCCATGGAGACGGCCATCGCCCTGGCTTCGGTTGTTGGGAACGTCCTGGTGGTCCTGGTGGTGTGTGTGAACCGGGCCCTGCGTGACACCACCTTCTGCTTCATCGTGTCTTTGGCTGTGGCTGACATCGCCGTGGGAGCCCTGGTCATCCCGCTGGCCGTGGTGGTCAGCCTGGGGCTCAGGACCCAGTTCTACACCTGCCTCTTCCTCTCTTGCCTCATCCTCATCATCACACAGAGCTCCATCCTGTCCCTGCTGGCCATCGCCATCGACCGCTTCCTCAGGGTCAAGATTCCCACCAGGTGAGACGTCATAACTTGGCCTCTGGCCTCCAACACATCAAAATTGTATCGGCAACATTTCCGTCCACTTTAAAGAGGACTCTCCCAAACAGAGCGTGATTGAATTAGAAATCAGGCAAACTGATTTGATAGAATGATTAGTTTGTTTTCCAGGGCTGTACTCTTGCCACAATCAATTACAATTCCAGTGAGATGTAGATTGATGTTATTCCAAATTAATCCACACGCTAAGGACCTTTTCCACTTCAGTTGAACCAAATTAAAACTTTTTGTAATCGGAAACAGTTAGTGTTAAAGTGATTCCAAGGCAGTCAGTGTATCTTTGTTGAATTTCTCGAAGTCTGACTGCGAGCTGTAGTCTATATCTCTGCCCAGCTAGATGCAAATCAATGTCCTGGACATCGAAGGCTTTTAAGTGAATTAAAATGTTCCTGTCAGCCCAATTGACTGAATTTTAAGGCCAGTTTGTGAGGCGTTGTTGGCTGTCGTCCAGGGTTGCGTTCTGTAGTGACCAAGTCAGCAGACAGCAGCTCCAGATCAGGAACACCAAGACAGCAGGGGAAGACCGTTTTCTGCTGTTTAAGAAAGATTTCTATCATCTCTGTTACAAAATGAGAGTCAGGTGGCTGAGCGGTGAGGGAGTCGGGCTAGTAATTTTAAGGTTGCCAGTTCGATTTCCAGCCGTGCCAAATGACGTTGTGTCCTTGGGCAAGGCACTTCACCCTACTTGCTTCAGGGGGAATGTCCCTGTACTTACTGTAAGTCACTCTGGATAAGAGCGTCTGCTAAATGACTAAATGTAAATGTAAAATGAAAGCTTACCTCCGAAACCAACTCTCCTTCTATAGACACAACTAAATTGTGGGACGGCAGTCAAAAAAGGTGTTTTCATATTATATCTTGATTTAAGGTCCCCTTTATAGCTATGCACTGTACATTATGCAACCCTAACCTTATAAAGGAAAGCTTCACTACAGCCTCAGTCTAATTCTGTGCTTCTCCAAATTTCAGTCAGGACCCCCCTTGAAACGAAAATAGGGCTCACCCTCTGATTATGATTTGATCTTTCTATAACATAAGATCTACTGTTTCTTTTGACCTCATCTGCCACACCTGTCCCCTCCCTGAAGGTCTAGCTCTCCAGCTCGAAAGAAAAGTCTAACCTTTAACCTTTGACCTGAGATATGTACCACAGTATACATGATGTATCCCAGGTATACATAACTCAGAGGTAGAACATCTGACTGCAAATCACTGGTTAGCAGTTTCAAATCCCTTTCTCTGCTCCTTGCTTTGGATAAAAACGTCTGCCAAATGAACAATTCCTAACCTTTACAACCTGTCGCCCAGGTACAGCATCATCGTGACACAGACGAGGGCCTGGGTGGCGGTGTGTCTGTGCTGGTTGCTCTCTGCCCTCACCGGCCTGGTGCCCATGCTGGGCTGGCACAACCAGGAGCCCCTGGGTAACCTTAGCGCCAGCGGCCACATCGTCTGCCAGTTCACCAACGTCATGCGCATGGACTACATGGTGTATTTCAACTTCTTCGGCTGGGTGGTGGTTCCGCTGAGTGTAATGATCGGCCTCTACGCCGAGATCTTCAGGGCCATCCGTCGCCAGCTAAACCTTCGAGCCGAAGCCACCTGCGACACCAGCAAGTACTACCGCAAGGAGCTGAAACTGGCCAAGTCCCTGGCGCTGGTGGTCGCTCTTTTTGCCGTCTGCTGGCTCCCGCTGCACGTCATGAACTGCGTCACGTTCTTCTGCCCCGAGTGCAACATGCCCAAGATGGCCGTGTACGTTGGGATCTTCATGTCGCACGTCAACTCCGCCCTCAACCCGCTGGTCTACGCTTTCAGGATCCAACGGTTCCGAGCCACGCTGATCCAGATTGCGCGCCGCTGCATGCTGTGCAAGACCGCCGAGGCCACGCCCTGCCCGACCAATCCGCCGGCACTCATGGAGAAATCAGCCGCCAACTTATAGGGAAGACTTCCGTAGCTCGGTGGTTAGAGCATTTGACTGCAGGTCAAGAAGTTGCAGGTTCAAATTCCCCCCCTGTACGTCGCTTTGGATAAAAGTGTCTGCTAAACGAATACATAATTTTTTATCTCCGTGTGCCCCTTCCCAGTGAGCTGATTCATCGCTCCCCAGAGGAATGATGGGACTCTGGGGATTGTGTGGCGTTCTTGCACATCAATATTCTGACACACGGGACATCGTGACCAGTATATTAAGATCTGACGTTTCATCTGTGAACGACAATGGACTGCTCTGACTTTATTTAATGAGTTCATCTGCGTCTCATTCAGACATTCGACCGGGCTGGGAAGCAGCCCATCTGTAGCTCGTACAAATATACCACAACAGAGCCAACACATGTGGACAAACGTTCATATTTATTGTGCTCAGTACTAATTCACATTGAATCATGCTATTTCCCTTCCGATGGCAGACTTCATTACACCCAAACACGCAAGCAATTATACATCAGTCAAACATGAATGCCTTCTTCAAGTGGGATGTGTTTGGGAAAAAAAATCAATTCAGTTCAATTGTTCCTTAGATTATTGTGCTTGAACATCCATTTGAAACATGTTGGCTGCGATGTACAAAGGAAAATATACTTGTTCCTCTTTATACAGCTGCTGTGGTTTATATTTTTGAAAAGGTGATGGTTTAGGATAAATAAAAAAAAAGGATTGGCTCTGGATCGACATTGATGCAGTAAAATTAGGCTATATTACCTCAGAGGCATACTAGGTTACATATAGACAACCGTAAAGGCATAATAGTTAATATTTCTTTTCAGGGTTTTCCCCAGTATAAAAAGAAAAATGTTGTCCTCTATAAACATATAGTGTTAGCTAATGAAGCCCAGTAAGAGATGTTTAGCAACACAGACAGCTTACTGCTAGAGGAGTAAATCTCACATTTTTCCAGCCAATTATGTTCCAGCAATCCTGTTCCAGCCAATCGCCTTGGGCAAGGCAAGCTTTTCTCCTTGCCTTATTTTGTGCAATGGCTGTCCATCAAACTGTAGCCTACTATTTTTCAACAGTAGGCCTACCTAGTGCAGCTTTAAGACGCTAGTCGGTTCAAGACCATATAAATACCTAAACAAAACCATCTTTAGCTTGTTTTTGGAGACGTCGTTTTTAAGTGTGACAGGATTGTAAAAGGGCTTCCAGGCATGGGTGAGACAAAATATTTTTTGCTGTTAAAGGCTGTGCTGTCTGGTTAAAGGCCGTGCTGAATGCCATGGTGATGAATAGAGGTTTTTCAAGGCTTTTGTCAGTTGTGCTTAATCATCAATACGACTTCCCTGCGGCTAGTTTCTGTTAACTGATCTAAGATGCTAGTTGATATTCATAGAGTGAACACGAAGAAAAACCTAAACGATTCCAGCCTAATCATCTTTGAAAATACAGAAAAACAGAAAAATATTATGAAAACCATGCACACAGCATAGTGGAAAACACATTTACTACACATTTAGTAATTGAATAACACAGCAAAATGTAAATCAGATGTAGGCTAGTGGATTTTTGGCGAGGCTCGTGAGACTATAAAAGTTAAAGTGACCCACTGACATACTGTGGTGTTGATCCTATTGACCCAAAACGGCTCTCTTGTAAGCTACACTTGTAATCTCTCCTCTCTCTCCATCTCTCTTTGTCTATATCCCTCCATCTGTATCTCTCCTCCACTGTCTTATATTGAGGCAATCACATACTTCATCTCCTCCCATCTGTTACACTGAGCCTCAGAATGGCTTTCTGTCTAACTTCACAGAGGGATTCCAAAGTGCTGAGCGTGTGTGATAGTCCCTTTCATCGGCTTAGCAAGGTGTACTAATCAGCAGGCCACTTAATGCCCTACCTTTGTCTACCTCCTTCTCGTCCACGCTGCCCTCGGGCTACCACTGGGCCAACGCTCCTGTTCAACACAGGACACACCGACACCTGGACAGGCTGATAATTCACGTTTTTGTTTTACAAAAAAATAACTTTGCAGAGGACTTTTGCTTCACAACATTGAATTGAAATTGATAGCCTATTTTAGCCAGTAACCAGAGGCATTAATCTGCTAGGGAGCTTATAGGGTGCAGGAGTCCCATAGTGTAGGCTACTGCACCATCTGCCTGGAAGGGATTCACTAACCGGTAAGATTTATCATCCTATTTATCATAAAAGCCCACCAAACATTTCACTTTGATTGAGTTGCTAACGACGACGTTTTCCTTTTTTCCAATCCTCCGTCGGTACCGACAATTCAAGGCACCAAGATTTGTCAATCAGCTGTCAGAAGAAGTCTGGGAGAGATGGTGGAGGGGGATGGAGCGGAGGAGAGGGAGGAGGAGGTGGAGGCTCCGCCGGAGGAGGTCGACACTCAGGAGGCGGCCTTGTATTACTTTGGGCGATACAGTGAGATGAGACGAGCCCTTCCCTGGGAGCAGAGGAGCACCTCCGAGAAAGTAAGCTACTTCCTGGACCGAGGTTTCCTCGCCTTTGTCGTCCTGTTCCTCCTGGTGCTGCTAGCGGAGTGTGTGTACAAGTTTTGGTACGTGACAGACGTGGGTAAGATCGTGGAGTTTGTGTTCGATATTGTGTCCTGGCTACTTACCCAGGAGAAGGATGAGGAAATGGATGAACTGTAGGCCTTTCGGAAGCTGGAACGATTACAGAGACGCAATGCACACCACCACCATCACCAGTTAAGCAGTTATTTGGTCAGTGTTTGGTACTTTGCAATGTATTGTTTATATTGACTTTTTTTCCCCCTCAGTATTGTTGAAAAATAATTATAATAATAATAATAAACTTGATTGTAACCAAATATATGTGAACCTAATTTATTAACCTTCGACTTTTATGGAATTATTCTAATAAACCAGACTGAGGCACAATTCATGGCATCTGTGGTATGTGTGTGATCTGGATTCTTGACAGCATTTAGGCTCATGGCTTGTTTTCAACTAGTCTTTCCTTCATAAAGGTATATTGGGTTGTTATTTGTTTTTTGTTTTTCAATCATCATTGTGACTAGTTGAATAACCAGAGATAAATTATATGAACAGGGTCTCATAAATTAGTAGCTTCTTGCCTTCAAAATAACTGTGGCAATATGAAATAAAAAACACATTTGCTCCAAATCTTCTTTAAAAAACATATGGATATGCTTTGAAAATAATGTTGCCCATAGAGATGTTTAGCAATAACTCGGTAGATATTAATATGTGTTTCATTTTGTCATGGCAAAATAAAAACGTTTATTAAAAGTAATTTGAGAAAGAGAAACAATGACGACGCTAAATACGGACCAATAATGTGACCGCATGAAGAGAGGTTCTTTTAACTTCCGGGTCACATCATTCTCTCTTCTTCTGGACATTTCAGCGTGACCGACGTTTCGTGTCTCTTTAGACTTAAAGTGAGTATTTTAAATAATTAACGTTTGCTTTAGCTGGCACTAAGTGATTACACATGTTCTAATAATTCGGATTTCGGTGATTATTGTAGTAAATCTGAAAATTGATGAAGGTTAAGAAGAAAGATCGTTAAAGCACAGAGCTGCGTAGGCGGGAGACGCCTTTCTTGGATGAATGTACTACTAGTAGGCCTCAGTTAGGATTATCTAGCGAGGCTTCTTACATTAGTCTCTTCATTTTTGTATTCGTAAGCAAATAACGAGAGAGACGCCAGTTTTCGCCAGCTAGGTTACGTATAAGAGCTGGCTATCTCTAAGCATTTCGTATGCGTACCCACACAATAAAAATGTTTTTCCTATTCCATGACTGCCTTTTAGTGCTGTGGTCGCAATAAATAATCTATAATTTTTTTTAAAAACTAAACTAGAGGCGTCAAAAGCTACAAAGTGGTTTCTCTCCCTCCCCTCCCTCCCTCCTCCCCCCCTCCCTCCTCCCCCCCTCCCTCCTCCCCTCCTCCCCCCCTCCCTCCCTCCTTGTAAGTCGTTGCTGTCAGTATGGTAACTTTATTACCCTCAAAACTTCCGTGTGTTGTACACCTGTCACTGGATTAACAAATCACATTGTACCCCTCCCCCCAATATCTCCTTCTCCCAGAATGCGTTACGTGGCCGCTTACCTCCTGGCAGTGCTTGGTGGCAACACCAGCCCGTCATCCAAGGACATCAAGACCATCCTGGGGAGCGTGGGCATCGAGGCTGAGGATGTGCGCCTGGATAAGGTAACTCCACCATAATATAATATAAGACCTTATTTATATAGCACATTTCATACAAGAATTGCAGCTCAAGGTGCTTTACATAGAATCAATAAAAACAATAATACAAGTGATAAATGTAATAATTAAAATAGCAAACAATAATATAACTAATAAGTGGTAAAACCCTTCTGAGATAAAATCAGTTAAATGCTTTGGTAAAAAGGTAAGTTTTGAGCTGTCTTTTAAAAATGTCTAGCATGTAGGAATGTTTGTTGAGTTAAGTTGTGTGGGGATGTGTGTGTGTGTATAGCCAGCCCAGGTTTATTGGATGTGTTAAAGTGGATGTTGATTTGTCTCATCAGGTCATCACTGAATTGAACGGGAAAGACATCAATGAAGTTATGAATTCTGGTAAAGGTTTTATACAAATAATTTAGACCAACTTTATGGCGGTGAATTAATCATTGATTAGGTGCTTTTTATAACCACACTACTGTGACATATTTATTTACTTTAGCCTCATTGCTGCCCAATACATTTTAATTATTCTCCTTCCACAGGTCTCTCTAAGTTGGCCTCCGTGCCAGCAGGTGGCGCTGTTGCAGCACCTGCTGCTGCTAGTGGAGGGGCTGCCGTGGCAACGCCTGCTGCTGGTAAACACCTCCCCCCCTTCATACATAGTCAGCTTGGCTTATAGTGTACTTCACATGATTCACTGCAAGGCTTTTAGTTCATGAGTCTTTGGTTTTTGAGAGTATTCTGAAAAAACAAGTGGTAGAAAATTGTTTGAAATTACGTTGATAACTTTCTTAACCTTGTGCGACTGTGTACACTGCATCAACCAGCAAGGGGTGGTTTATATTCGAAAGCACGTGTGTTCTAGGTGAGTATGTTGCACTGATGAGATTTATTTCCTTCTCTTCAGCGGAAGAGAAAAAGGAGGAGAAGAAGGAGGAATCTGAAGAATCTGATGAAGATATGGGCTTTGGACTCTTTGATTAATTTTTCATCCACTAAGAAAGCAATAAAAATGGAAAAGGTTTACACACAACCCTTGTTTTGAATCATTTCAGTTGAAATCTAAATGTTTTGCAAGGTGAGCAGGAGAACAGCCTAACTTCCCCAAGGTTTCTGTTTATTTTACCAGCTGTCAAGACAGTAATACTGCTGATAATGCTTTTATTAATCTATTTAATTCACTGTTTTTATCCAATGGTATGTATGGGGGGGATTTAGATATGGAACCTCTTGCTCTTCAGTCAAACTAAGCTTTGCCCATGAATCATCTTTTTATCAATCAAGTCCTAAAAGGCACTGTTTAGTCATGGACACTTAAAGTCACATTTTGCTGCTTGTTGTGGCAATATGGCATACATTTCTTCAATTTGGCTGACCAGTAATGGTTGGCTTTGTAGAACAAATCATGTATATCTATACAAACACTAACAATTTCCCCCTCTTCACAATTCCTTCCAATTTAGACACATGGTTGTCGATTGTCATTTAGCAGACGCTCTTAATCAGAGCGACTTACAGTAAGTACAGGGACATTCCAAGTAGGGGGAAGTGCCTTGCCCAAGAACACATTTTGCACGGCCGGGAATCGAACCAGCGACCTTCTGATTACTAGCCCGATGCTCTAACCACTCAGCCACCTGACTCCCAAGGATTGTATATGTTGATAATATTTTCAGCATCCCTCTTGCTCATTGATCTGCCCCATCCTACAAACAACCTTCCATTATCGTCATCTGGATTGACTGCTGCTGCTGAGATTTCATCTGATTTAACAGGGTCGAGTAGTTCAACTTCCTCAGTAAAGATGCTACCTGTGCCATCGAAGGTTAACTTTTCTGTGGTGTGGCAGACTAAAGCAGTGTTTGTGAAGTGGTTGTCAAAGGACAAGGTAAACACTGGAGGGAAGGGAGGGAGGTGATACCGCCGACCAACGAATGCTACCTGACGTAACATGCAATTACTAGTGGCACTAAAGTCTATGTGGTTATGACTGGCATATTTCTACGCAACCGAGTTTGGTAATTGTTCACAGTTCTCATTTTCTTGTGAAGGAAGGTTGATTAGTCTTACAGCAAAGGCCAAATAGAGAGTCAGGTGGCTGAGCGGTGAGGGATTCGGGCTAGTAATCTGAAGGTTGCCTGTTCGATTCCCAGCTGTGCCAAATGATGTTGTGTCCTTGGGCAAGGCACTTCACCCTACTTGCTTCGGGGTGAATGTCCCTGTACTTACTGTAAGTCGCTCTGGATAAGAGCGTCTACTAAATGTAAATAGCCTATACACGCGAGAGGCGAAAAACATTTTTAAAATCCCTGTTGTGTTAGACTTCACATGCAAGTCATGTTGTTTTCAAAATGACTTCATTGGCTAGGTTCCAACTGAGTTTCAATGGAATATGAAGAACAGGTTCTAGGTCGGGTTTCTACACTGAATAACAATATACAACAACATATTTGCCAAAAGCCATAGATTTTGGCCTCATCAATTTCAGTTCACCGATTTTTTTAATGAGCTGTTAACAAAATCTTACATGTTGACTTATATTTTTGTTCAGAGTGTATTAAACACTTCACTCTCCAAACGGATAAGTCTTCTCCTTGTCGAGGCTTGTCTGTTTCTGAGATTTCTAGAGGCATGTTCCTCCCACACTCCCCACCTCCTCATCCCTCCATCCTCATCGGCATCTGCAGACTGAGCTGAGAGACTACTCTTCTGTCCAGTGTCTCAGCCCCCACCCCCAGCCTCTTTACAGCCCCCCCAGATAAAGGCCAGCCTCTCACCCCTGGGGCCTCGTCTCTGACCCTAGCCTGGGGTTGGACTTCCAGCCTAGAAGCCCTGCCCCCTTCTCTCTCTCTCTCTCTCTTTCTCGCTCTCTCTCTCTCTCTCTCTCTCTCTCTTTCTCTCTCGCTCTCTCTCTCTCTTCTCGCTCTCTGTAGCTCCACTCTGAGAGACCTGGATACAGGAGGTAGTGATCCATCAAGAAGCACCTCTGACATTCATGAGTATTGAGGAAGAGGAGGATAAGAGCCTGTCAGAGGAAGGTGTACAGGCAGGGGTACAGGTAGAGGAAGGGGTACAGGCAGAGGTAGAGGAAGGGGTACAGGCAGAGGTAGAGGCAGATGTACAAATGAGGGTGTAGAGAGACCAAATAAATTAAACTAATTTAATAAAAGTAACAAAAATAGAAACCATACATTTTTACAAACAATATGTGAATGCCTGCATGCACATCTTGTTTTACTACATATACTATTTATATTTATTTTACATTTTTATCCAGTTTTATGTCAAAGGGTGACTGGATTGAGTTGAATTCAACAACATTAAGTACATTTTAAGTACTTTTTAAATACTATATATTAAAAAGGCTACACATACATATTTTTAGCTTTTTCTTTACTGGATTATGTGGAGTTAGTGTACTGATAAGTGCTGTCAAATGCATTCACTGTAAACCCATCCAGTCCATGCATAGGTGGATACATATAGGTCCTCTGACATGGTTCGCTGATTGAGGTTGTCCGTAAAGTCAATATTGAGCCGTCTTAGATGGGTCATTATTTACAGTCCATTATTTACAGGGGGATTACAGATGAATAAACAGCAGTCTCTCTACTTTAAATGAAGTAGACCTGTGACTTCATAACAGGGGATTTTCTGTTGATTGACAGATGCTTTATATCTCTGTTTAGGTTCAAAGGTCGTCGTCATGGTTCGTGTTTTCCAAGTCCACACATAGTTCCATTATCACGGGTCTAGAGACCCGAGGCATTATCACGGGTTTATACGTCCTCACTCACAATCGCTTGTCACCGCATGATCTGGGACAGCCTGCAAAAAGTAGAATAAGCCTGTTTAATGAACAATTAATAATTTCAATGAACTTTTTCATGCAACAAGATATTTTTCTGTTTTGTGTCTACGTGTTGCTGTACGATGTGCCTTGCTTAAAGGAAAAACTGGATTGGCTGAAAATTATGTACGGTATGTGAAGTTCTATAGCAGAGGGGGACTCTAACCTTCTCTGTAACTGAAGCCAGTCTATTTTAGGAACCTGATGTTCCGTTTCATTTAACAGTTGACAAGCACAGAGGAATTCAACATAACAGCTGTAGACAGGATTTCTTGTCAAGCTATCCTGGCTGCACAAAAACAATAAAGCTCTTCGCTCACTTATTAAAGAAACTCCTAATCTGACAAGATGGGTCCACACAGCTGGGGCAGGGAGCTGACAACCCTTTCAACCATCCAGTCATGTTAAGATCAGAGATTACTTACAGCAGGAACACGTACAGGCTGGCAGTTAACAGAAGGACTACAGACACAGACCTTCCTTCCTTCCTTCCCTCCCTCCCTCCCTCCCTCCCTCCCTCCCTCCCTCCCTCCCTCCCTCCCTCCCTCCCTCCCTCCCTCCCTCCCTCCCTCCCTCCCTCCCTCCCTCCCTCCCTCCCTCCCTCCCTCCCTCCCTCCCTCCCTCCCTCCCTCCCCTCCCCTCCCCTCCCCTCCCCTCCCTCCCTCCCTCAGTTTGTTCCTCCCTCCTTCCCTCCCTCTCTCCGGTGTTTTGACACCCACCTGCGTGGTGTAGGAGAAACGTTCATCTAGGTAGCGGCTGCCCAGGCCCATGATGTGGTTGGAGTGTCTGGAGAGGCTGGCCACCCGGGCAGTGAAGTCCAGAGTGAAGGCCAGCTTGACCAGCTCCGGGGCTGTGTTGGGAACAGGGTGGTGGCCAGGCATGCTGGGGCTCTCTGTGTCTACGTAGCTGTCAGCCAGGAGCTGGAAGGAGCTGTACGTCATGGTCTTGAAGAAAGGGCTGATGCTGGAGTTTTCCTTCAGCTGCAGGAAGAAAAGGTTCGCATTTTTCAAGTTCCCTCACAAGTTCAGGTTTCAAGTACAGGTAGGTTGGAATTCTTGTTTCTTCTCTCATCTGTTTCCTAGCATTTTTTTTTTTTAAACCTATATCCTCCCTGGTTCTAAATCTGAATTTCTACTAAAGTAAGTCAGAAGGCAAATAGCAACCTTACTGTATTACAGATAACTAAAGATGATTGGAATCAGAACTCAAGCCGTGATCGACATGGCTGTCTAAGTTTGGAAGATGTGTTCATCATGGATTAATACCAGGCAATGTCCAGTATCAGTATAAACTGTTTTCCTTAATTATGTGTTTTGTGGTACATGCAGGAGAGCACTGACCTTGTTGTCTATGGCATCCCCTTCGTGCTTCATCAGAGCAATGATTCTGTCAATAACATCCTCTGAAAACAGAAAACAAGACTGGTAATCAGCAGCCAATCATGAGCCAGCTGTTTGTCTCATTATGTTAAGGTTTTTTGTTTTGTTCGTGTCTATCGTGTCAATTAAATGTGTAACGTCAACGGGTTGACTTATCAGGTTGGGTTAGTGTGTTCTTGTTTTTTGTATTTTGGCAGATTTAGTTTTCACATTTCAGTCAAGTTGACACAACACTACCACCACAACTTCCGAGGTGCAAATTCTCACATTCATTGTGAGAATTCTCACTAATTCTCACAACCATGACTAACTGGACCAACATTTTTTATTATGAAAAACAAAAACCTTATAAATAAGCTAAAGAAGTTGTTTTGTTTTGTTCACCATTTGTAAGCTTCTCGTCTGTGTCTTGGACTTCTTGTACAATCCTCTCCAGTTCGTCTGTCACTTTCTCATAGTAGGAATCAGGAGGTACCAAACTGGCAACATCTGCATACAAGAAGATAGAAATTAATCAGTTGATTGACTGATCAACACTTGATCAATACTCAATTGAGAATTTTAACAGGAAGTAGTGACAGTTTGATTATGCAAACGTCTTAATGGGTTGTTGTTAGTACAGTAATACAGTATATGCAATAACAAGTAAATACACGGTTGTTTCAGAAGGATAACTTTCGATATCACTTGGTCTCCAACTTACATTCAATGTTGGTGATGCCATCTTTCCGAAATGATCTTCCAAACGAGAGCCTTTTCTTGGAAGACCGTTTTTTTGATTTTTTTCTTCTGATGGATGTGGAGGTACCGGGCTGGGGCAGCGGCAGGCATAATCCACCTGTGGGCGTAGGCATCTCCGGAAACGGTGTCGGATTAGCTAGGGCGTCGGGGCTGGGCGCCGAGTCCTCTTTTTGCTGGGGATCCTTTCCTGTGAAGAAACCCACAAAACTTTTCCATAACGAGTGCTTCTTCTTGCTCTTCTTGGCCGCTTTCCGTGGCTTCTCCGTGTCCAACGACTTGTTAGTCTGCGCAAAGGGAACTTCGTCGACGGCCTCCGGTTTGAAAACTGCGTTGTCGTGTGTGCTGAACTGTGTGGAGATTTCACTGGGTTGTCTGCTACTCCTTTTGTCTGTAAAAGACATCAGTTTCTTCAGCGTGTCCTTTTTGCGCATCTTGCGTGGCTTCTCCTTCTTCTGGTCCACTGACTGGTTGGAGAGGGTGACGGGGGCTTCAACCGAGACCATCGGTTCATCATGCAAGCTCAAAATGACGGAGGAGTCACTGGAATGTCGGCGGACTTTTCTGTTTCTGATCGACGTCCAGTTATTTAGCTTGTCTCCCTGTCTAGGTGCTGTGCCATCATTCAGGCTGATGCTACGCTTCACGTACACCTCCAGAAGCCGGGTAGTGTCCTTCCGGCTAACGTAAATCAGCTGACTGTCATGCAGCCTGTCCTGGTTTGTTTGCTCCATGATAGAAACTGTAGATTAAAACAAGAACATCACAGATTACATTTAAATTGACATAGGCCTACCTACACTACTAGTATGAATGACGTTCAGTGACGTGCGCGTAAGCATTTAGGCTTCATGTGTCATGTTGCATCTTTTGCGATGCACTCACCTGTGCTGTGGGCTATGCCTGAATATCTCGAAGCTACTTATACCGGTCCTACACTATGCAGCCTGTCCACAAGTTTTATGATTTACCTGCTACAATATCTCGGTGAGTTTGAATCTCATTGAGTACCTTGTAAAGTTAGGCTTACTAATGCAAAACTTGGAAAACATTTACGACTTGTCTGAACAAGGAAATGCGATATTGTAAGTTTATTGCCCATTTTACATTTCCGAGAAATAGACGCGAGTAGTCTTACACTAGTGTAAATTGGGCTACAACATCTGTTTCAAAATTATAGCCTACGTGGTAATATAATGACTGTTACCGAATAAACTGAACCCACCTTAAATCTCGTGCTTTTCGACGACCGTTGGAGTGGAGCTCTACGCTATAATTTATGACTGAAAACTTAGCTCATTCTTCGTCCATGTAGGGACATGTCTCCAATCTCCACCTACTTTTTCACCTTAAACCTATCACCTGTGTTTGCGAATAGCGGGGGTGGCAGTCGGGAAGGTAACCAACAACACCTAACGCTACGTGCGTCTGCTAAATCCCCGACAGACCGACGTTACACTTAGGGGAATTTCGTCTTCCGTGTTCGCTTGTTTATGGTTTCGCTCAGGCGATCAGTGACATGTTCATCGATTTACAACTCGTTTCTCTGTGCTCTCACGACCAATAGGAAGTACTTTGGTCGTATGGCCTGGCCTCCTACCAGGTGGTTTCAGAGAAAGACATCCACCTGAATTGACCTTTTACCGATAACAGTATTGCAGCATGCAGGCTACATTGCAATACAGACAGCTTATCTTTGGCCTGCTATCTCCAACTTCAGTAGGCCTAACTCTTTATCGGTGGGTTTCAATAGTGAGGGCATAAAACGTAATTCGTTTTTCCATGAGGCCTATATACAACACTGTAATGAAACTGACATGTTTAGTTCAATACGACAGTGGATGGGAAATTATGAATTAAATGTGTGTGTGTTGGCGAGGGGGGTGAGGGTGTTATGGGTGAGAAAAATGACAATTATCATGGGATTCGCCATAGTAAATCTTTTGATTAACATTTGAAAATAGTACATTCTGCTGATATGACATGTTGTTAAATCGGTATAGGCGGTATGACCTCACAGTGAGTTACAGTCCCAGCTGAAACACAGACCGAACACAGATCAGGTTTTGCACTCCTAATGGCATTCCTGGCCCATCATTACAGATTATACAGGTCTTATCTCACTCATAAACTGCTTTTACAGCCGACCTGTTATGTCCATGTGACTGGGTCTCAATAAGTATTACATAATTCGGCAACACTTTAAAACAAAGGTTGCCTAAACTTCAATGCTACAACTGGATATAGCAATACTCTTCAATATGCATGCCTAGTTTTAACCTCCTTTACTTTTCCTTAACCAGCACTGACAGCAAGACCAAAGAGTGGAATGTTTCTGCCAGTTCAAGTCAGGGTTTGCCAACAAGGGTGCGGTAGTCTGGCGTTGATAGTTTTTAAATCATTCATTAAACATCCCTATTGCGCAACCCCTTCAAAACTACCTGCCAACTAAAAAAACAACTAACAGATTGTTGTGTTTCCTGCTCCTGCATGAGCAAGCTTACTGTTGTAATACAGGTGAGAGTGAGACACATGCTTCCAGGGAACTAACTTGGGTTGATTATCCTAATATGTAATCGTCTGTTTTAGCAGTTGTTGCCGCTTGAGTTTTTCATGTTTAGCCTAGGTATGCTCAGAAATGTACAACGAGGCACTTTGAGGAACAAGCTGCAGTAGCACATCAGGGGCCACATGGTGTCACAGTATCCTCGTGCAAAGAACAATAACTGCTCTTTGTCAAAGTATTAAGGCTGAGAGAATAAATAAACTCACACTGTCTTTGATAAAGCCCCAAAGTGTGACAAACCTTGATTTTGGCATGGTTTATCAAAAGTATACTGTTTGTTTTGTATAGTAAAAAAAAGACAAAAGACAGGTGGAGTCCACAGCCTTGATTTGAACTGCACCGACCAACAACTACATCAAAACAAATGCTTTGCTATAACACAGTCTTTCTAGTTGACTGGTTGACCAACAGTAAGATGGGACCTTGAGAAGCCCAGCCTTATGTTGATATACACACCAACCAAACCTGATGAGGCCCAGTGTGAAGATCACTCTCTGGAGAAACATGGAGAGGTTGACTGGATGTGTGTGTGTGGGATTATGCGTGTGTGTGGAGGATGTGTGCACACAACTGACCAGCCCCTCAGAGTCCACCAGGCTTATCACTCATCAATCTTTATCTCCACGAGTCGTTATCTGCTCCCATCTCTCTCTCTCTCTCTCTCTCTCTCTCTCTCTCTCTCTCTCTCTCTCTCTCTCTCACTCCTTCACTCACTCTTTCTTTTCCTCTCTCTATTATTCTCTCTCTCTCTCCGCCTCCCTATCTCACATCATGTCACCTCTCATTCTTTCTCTTTCCCTGGGAGCGGGTCCTAGTACAGATCACCTCAGAGAGCTGAGATGGAATGGAAACAGTTTTTCCATGTAAGAAAACAATCTGTCAAGACCCGAGGTGACAAACTATTTTAAATGTATCTAGAACTAAATACACGATCTCAGCAGATGCACAGTTGTAATACTATATCTTAATGTATTATTTATTGTGTGTCCAGGGTGAAAATCTAATCAAGGAAGCTAATATTTGTCACGGTTAGAGGACCAGTCATCAACCAAGCCCTCTTAAAGCACTCTGAATTATTAAAGAAGACCAAAATGTCATTTGAATAATGTAGTAGCTAGCAGTAACTCAGCCTGACAGTGGAGGATTCTGGGTCAGGACCAGGGGAGTCCCATTGTTACGTCACAGATGTACAGTAGAGTCTCCATCTCCCTTCCATTGTTACGTCACAGATGTACAGTAGAGTCTCCATCTCCCTTCCATTGTTACGTCACAGATGTACAGTAGAGTCTCCATCTCCCTTCCATTGTTACGTCACGGATATACAGTAGAGTCTCCATCTCCCTTCCATTGTTACGTCACAGATGTACAGTAGAGTCTCCATCTCCCTTCCATGCAAGGCCTTATGGTGCATCATAAAGGACAACTTTTTACTAAAACATTAAAACAAGTAGTAGTAATAACTACTAGTAACTAGTATATGTCAGATGACATACTTCTTTACTTGAACTTGAGTAAAAAGTGTAGTCAGTACTTTAAGTCTTTTTAAACATGACTATCTGTACTTCTACTTCAGTGAATGATATGTGTACCTTTTCCATCTGTATTCAGTACATGTGACAAATATAGCCCTCAGACTTTGACTTCAGTAGGCTTTTTCATTGAGACATGTAAATATGTTCACCTTGATATGCTGACTGGTAGCTCTCTACCTACCCTAATGGTTGATATACCCTAATGATAAATACATATTTGTTTTTTATGCTTTTATGATTTAGATAAGGGAGGGACTTTTTCCATTTTTATTTTTAGTTTCTAGGGATACCATGCAAAAAAGAGAAGAACCCTGAGATATGTCATCAATACTGATTCACTGGAAGCTAAGGTGCAGCTAAATATGATTTACCGTCAGTGCAAGCCAGGTGTGTGGAGAACCAGCCACGCCTTCCATCTGACATATCATACGCACAGAAAGGAAGCACCTATGAAAGCACAGGAAAGAGAGGGGGGAAAATATGCTGTGTGTGTGTGTCATTGACAGCAGATCAGTAAACACACAGAATATAACCTGGGGTGTATCTTCAAGCAGGGTGTGTGTGTTAGTGTGTGTGTTAGTGTGTATACGTTTGTGTGTTAGTGTGTGCGTGTTTCCCACAGTGTTCCTGTACTGTGTTTACGCCCACTCCTACGGTCCCCTAGAATGTGTCCACCTGTCCTTCACACAGTCTGACACTGAGGGAACAGATGGACACGCACACTCACACATACGCACACACACGAACACACTCACACATACGCACACACACACACACACTCCCGCACACGCACACACACACACACGCACACACACGCACACACACGCACACACACACACACGCACACACACACACACACAGTAAACAAACCCACACAGGCAGGTAAAATCCCCCTGAGCACTGCTGTTGGCCCTCTGCTGTTGTTGATTTGTTATAGTAAACCTTTCTACAAAGTCACGGCCTGTAATTCCATCATATTAAACTGGTGGTCAATAGAGCAGCTGTGACAGTAATGCAAACCCCTCAGAGAAAGATAACGGTCAGCAGGACCAGGACCATCGATCCATACCCAGGTAATACCGGAGGGCCGAATGTGCCGCCCGAATTTTAATCTAAAATCGAACCCGTGCAGATTGCTCCGTTGTCCAGGTGGGGGGGTAAGGGGGGTGGGGGGGGGATCAGCAGCGTAGCGTCAGAGTCTGGGCAGGGAGGTGTCAGATCCAGGGCAGGGAGGGGTCAGATCCAAGGCCGACGCTTGTGTTTCTCGTCCTCAAGTGTTTCTTACACTCAGGGGCCGAGGCAGGGAGAAAGGAGAGACTGTGTCAGGTCCAGAGCAGACATACGGAGCCTCTATCCTGAACTCCAGAGCCCCTGCCCTCCAAGAGGCACTTGGCCGGGGCGCTGGCCGGCCGGCTCTGTGTCTCTGGCTGCTACCATGTCTGCTGACGAAACAGTAACCCCATCCTCCGATGTGAGATGCATCGTCTGGGCCTCTGGGCATCGTCTCCTTTCTCTCCACTCTGAAAGTCCGTTTGTCACTCAGGTTGGGCCGGAAGGATCTCTGAGTAGGTGGTATTCGGGAAGCACATCAAATGTGGTATTTCTTAAAGTCGTTAGAACTGCCTTAGGAGGTGCTTTCTGGCAGGGAAGGCTGTTTTCTGGGGTTTGAATGGATTTCTGTTTGCGTCAAGGCAGGATAGATCTGATATCTTCACCGAAGAGCACATGAATAATGAATGCTCCACTCACTTTGTGTTTGACCTTGTGTGAGCCGCCTGTCTCTTTAATGGCAAAATACCAGCCAGGGTGTGTTGGGGGATATCACTACACTATCAGTGATCACTGATCAGTCCTGGGGCCTCTCAGATAGGAGTTAACTAGTGACAGGATGCACAGATAAAGAAACACACTGACCAGTAAATACAAAATTCCGGTGAATGGAACTTGTTTGTAAAAAAATTAAACAGGAAAAACCTGAATCTCACATACGCAAGCTGAGTCATAACTCTTTGTCTGACACACAGCACGAGGTGCTACATGAAGTAAGGGAGTCAGGTGGCTGAGCGGTTAGAGAATCAGGGTGAATGTCCCTGTACTTACTGTAAGTTGCTCTGGATAAGAGAATCTGCTAAATGAATAAATGTAAGTATGATCATGTGACATACATATTTCACGATTTCATCCAAAGCAAAGTACATAGGGTAAGATTCCTCCCTGCAATCTCTTGATCTGCTGTTAAACACTCTAACCACTAAGCTTTACCTCACAACTACTGTTATTGGACAATCTCCTCTCGTATTCGGGTCATCGTCAGTCAGTGTCCCAACTCCAAGATCCTGGCCTTGGGTGCCAAGACAGATTACATGATAAATTGTTAATCAGTTTTGAATATTTAATTCAATTATTATGCTTTTGAAGCTATCTCAGTCAAAGGCATTGTCAAGCACACAGCATGATACCACAGATCACACACCACTGTTAGGGTGCAGAAAACAGTGCTGTGTGACGCTCTACATATATGACCTTTCGGTTCTGTATCACCCTGTACAGCACAGTCACTAAGCACTCCTTTACTTAACATCTCAGGAGAACGTAAAGATTTTATCCTGCCACCAGGTTACTCACAAAAGCAGCATTATATATGTATGTCACCTCATTCCATCTCATAACCTCACGCCTGCAACCTTAGATAGTTCTTATTTGCATAGTTAGGGAAGGTAATATGACCTAATGGAAAGATAAAGGTTGCATACAGCAGACTGAGGCTAGCTGGTTTTCTGTTCTCTCACATCCGTTCTTTTCACTGGTTGTTTCAGGACACAGCTGTTTTGTGACCCAGTGTGACCCCTGGTGTACGTATCAGATTTATAAAAAGAATCTGTCTTTCCTCCTCTGTGACATCAGGCAGACACCAGCTAAAAATGTGTGCTGAAAATGTGGCTTAGAGCGAGAGAGGAGGAAAGGAAGGGAGGGAGGGAGGGAGGTAGAGAAAAAGGGAGGAGAGAGTTAGAGAAGTGGTGCTGGGAGGAGAGAGAGAGGGCGAGTTGGGAGGAGAGAGAGAGAGGGCGAGTTGGGAGGAGAGAGAGAGAGGGCGAGTTGGGAGGAGAGAGAGAGGGCGAGTTGGGAGGAGAGAGAGAGAGGGCGAGTTGGGAGGAGAGAGAGAGAAGGCGAGTTGGGAGGAGAGAGAGAGGGCGAGTTGGGAGGAGAGAGAGAGAGAGAGGGCGAGTTGGGAGGAGAGAGAGAGGGCGAGTTGGGAGGAGAGAGAGAGGGCATCTTGGGAGGAGAGAGAGAGAGGGCGAGTTGGGAGTAGAGAGAGAGAGAGAGGGCGAGTTGGGAGGAGAGCGAGAGGGTGTGTTGAGAAAACAGAGAGAGATTTCCCCATCACACTGGATGTGTGACCAGTCTGCAGTGAGAATATGCTAACACCTTGAGCAGGGTGCTAACAGGAGACAGACCACACGTCCCCTTCACACTGGTTTTCTGGTGATGTACTGCACACACAGGGACACATACGGACACACAGAGACACAAAGGGACACAAAGGGACACACAGGGACACAGGGACACAGGGACACAAAGAGACACAAATGGAGACACAGAGACACACAGGGATACAGGGACACACAGGGACACAAAGAGACACACAGGGACATACAGGGACACACAGAGACACACAGGTACACACAGGGACACAAAGAGACACACAGGGAAACACAGGGACATACAGGGAAACACAGGGACACACATAGACACAGGGACATACAGGGAAACACAGGGACACACATAGACACAGGGACATACAGGGAAACACAGGGACACACATAGACACAGGGACATACAGGGACACACAGAGACATACCGGGACATAGAAAGGCACACCAGGATAAGAATTGTTCACACATTGATTTTCATGTTGGAGACAGAATTCTACACAAAAATATACACTAACCACACACCAAAACACCAACCAATTACGACACCAACCAATATGTGACGTGACTTACTGTAAGAGTACATGTTTAATTGAAGGCACTCATAATACTGTATAATGAATAAAACAGAAAGTTATTATTCTGCTGCTGTGTCCTACGATGTCCAAACATTTACATTTCTTTAATAACTGGTAGATTATCTATTCCAGTAAAGTGCTGAATACCCAGTAATTCTCTGACAACACAGTCAGGCTTATTGCTTACTTACTCACGATATGATTGCAGGTATGGCTTGTTCTTTCATCTTTTGGTAGTATTGTGGTTTTGTATGGATTGTATTGTTTTATTGTGTTCTATTTACCTATGTCCAGCCATGCACTGTCATTGCACATAATACATTCATTTTGAATAGAATAAATACTAAAGTTACACGATACCCTGTATTGCTTAAATTAAGTATTCAGCCGACAACACATACAATATGTTTTCCACAAGGGGTTCCATATCTCCTAAAACATCCTCAGTTTCATTCTTCGTTTCTTTTCCCCCCCCAGACGTAATATGTAACATGTGCACCAATCAGGTGCCTGGTTTGGCACCGCATCGAAACATGATTCAACTCACTCCGTGCCCGACGCTAAAGTCACATCTCATATCTGTTCAGAGCATTCACTGCAATTAATATAAGATGCATAACTACAGCATGTGAATTTTACATGATCAACACACATATAGATTCTTGAAGCCGTGCTTTCGGCACGCTCACTAATCCATGCAACACAGCCGACAACCACATGTTAACGAGATAAAGCGTCACAGTTTTGAGGGCAGAGATGTGCAAAGATCTGTTGGTTTAAAGCCATACTTCACTGCTCAGACAGCATTGAGTACTTACATACTTATGGTTAACCCAACACCCACCCCTGACTGTGTGCATAGAAGTGATGGAGTGTACAGTGATGGTATGGATAGTGATGCATGTGATAAATAGTGATGGGACATCTAGTGATGAATAGTGATGGGATGTCTAGTGATAAATAGTGATGGGATGTCTAGTGATAAATAGTGATGGGACGTCTAGTGATAAATAGTGATGGGATGTCTAGTGATAAATAGTGATGGGATGTTTAGTGATGTATAGTGATACTTGTGATAAATAGTTTTGATATGTCTAGTGATGGATACTAATGGTTTAGTTATGGATAGTGATAGTACATTTAGTGATGACTGTGAAGATTTGTGACAGCATTTATAGTTATGGTATGTATAGTGATGGATAGTGATTGTCTGTATTGTGATGGTAATGGGTAGGGATGTCAGTGTAGTGATGGATAGGGATGGTGATTGTATGTATTCTGTTTTCCTTGACTGACCAGATAACCCTAACCCTAACCCTTGACCGACCAGATAATATTGTATTCATAGTAATTGTATTGTATTCTAAAAGGAACATCCAGCATCAAGTATCTTAGGAGTGCAAACATTGTAAAAAAAAAAGTATAGTAAAGTCATTGTGAATTATTATTAAATAATGTTACTTTGTGCCTCTTAAAAGTGTTTTTTTTAACTACTTGGTGATGATTCTATCAGATGCAGAGTGCCATGTAGGAATGTGTGTTGTGCAGTGGAGTCGTACAAGCACCATACAGAGTTTACTGATATATATTTAGCAGTATCTTCCTCACCTCCCTCCCTCCCACAGTGTCCTGTACACGGGCACATGATGCCACCGTCTCTCCCTTTGTCCGGAGTACGGTGAAAGTGCAGACTAAGGTGAAAATGTAGCATGTGTATGATGTTAACTTTTTAGTTGTATCTACATATGTGACTTGTGGCTGCATAGTCAATGGGAATATATTTAGCATAAAGAACAGAACTAAATAACTTTGCTACATTACACTGGTTATACTGAGAAAATAAATTCATTTTTTTCTGCTGGTTACAGCTCTGCTAGGAACAGCCCACTCAGCCCTCCTGTTTAAGTTAACATAAAATGGAATTATAGTCACTATGTTGTCTTAATTGCACTTTGACACGTCCACATGCATATCAGTTGGGCAGACGACCACCAATTGCTGCTTTAAGGTTAAGTTTGAAATGCAATTATTATAACACTGTTTTTACACGTACGAATGTTGCTGCGTATAAAATCATACCAATTAACATCGATGTGACTGACAGATATGTTCGGAGGTTTGACGGAGGCGGTCCTATCCCGCCCCTGGCTGTCCTGATGCCTGGAGGATCAGTTCACAACGCTCTTCTCGTTCTGCCAGGTCCCGTTGCTCTTGTTGAGAGACGGGGTGCTGCCATACTTGTTGGCCGAGTCGACCGACTTCTGCGCGTCTTCAGTGGCGATATCCATCACCTGCTTCTCCTCCTGCTCTGTCTCCCGGTGGTAGAAGTAGTTAAAGTTGGAGACGATGACGGGAACAGGCAGGGCGATGGTCAGGACCCCGGCGATGGCGCACAGGGTGCCCACCATCTTGCCCCCCATGGTGATGGGGCACATGTCGCCGTAGCCGACTGTCGTCATGGTCACCACGGCCCACCAGAATCCGTCGGGGATGCTGACGAACTGGGTCTGTGGTTCGTCGACCTCGGCGAAGTAGATGGCACTGGAGAACAGGATCACCCCTATGAAGAGGAAGAAGATGAGCAGGCCCAGCTCTCTCATGCTGGCTTTCAGGGTCTGACCCAGAATCTGAAGCCCCTTGGAGTGGCGGGAGAGTTTGAAGATACGGAAGACTCTCACCAGACGGATGATCCGCAGGATGGCCAGCGACATGTTCTGGCCGGAGTTGATGTCGTCATCCGGAGTGGTCGCCAGCTCCGTCACCAGGGTTACGAAGTAAGGAAAAATGGAGACGATGTCGATGATGTTCATGATGTTGTTGAAGAAATCCCTCTTGCTGGGGCAGACCACGAAGCGAACCCCCAGCTCGAAGCAGAACCAGATGATGCAGATGGTCTCCACGATGAAGAAGGGGTCGGTGATGTAGGCCAGCACGCTTTTCTGGACGGCGCTGGGAGGCAGCAGGGACATGTTGGAGCCCTGGGCCGGGATCGGGAAGTAGTCCGGCTCGTCGCGGAACTCTGGCAGAGTCTCCAGGCAGAAGATGAAGATGGAGATGACGATGACGAACACGGACACCAAGGCCACGGTGCGGGCAGCGCTGGAGCTCTCGGGGTACTCAAACAGGAGCCAGAACTGACGATGAAGCTCGTTGGTGGGCAAAGGCACCTCGGGCTCTTTGACGAAACCCTCGTCCTCGCGGAACTGCTCCATGGCTTCGTGTCCCAACTCGTAGAAAACAATCTCGTTTACGAAAACATCCAAGGGGACGTTGGCCGGTCGTCTGAGTTTACCCCCAGACTGGTAGAAGTAGAGGATTCCGTCGAAGCTGGGCCGGTTCCGGTCGAAGAAATACTCGTTCCTCATCGGGTCAAAGTACCGCATCCGTTTCATCGGATCTCCAAGCAAAGTGTCTGGAAATTGAGTCAGGGTGCTCATCTGTGTCTCATACTTCATCCCAGACACGTTGATGAGAACCTTGTGGTTGGGAGGGTTTACCACTCGCTGTTTCTCAAACAGGTCCTCGTTGTCGGCACATTCCTTCAGCCGGCTGAAGACACTGTCGGTGGGCGAAGTCTCACTGTTGATCAACAGCTTCAGGTTGGATATCAGACTGCCACAGCTGGAGTGGCCCTTGTTGCTGACCGTGGGCGGGGTCGAAGGCGAGGTCTCTGGGCCCCTGCGACCTCTGCTGGGGGACTGTTGGGGGGTCGCGAGGCGGTTGGTGGCCAGGTTCTGGTCCGGGGCCTCGGATGTGGGCGTGGTGGGGTAACCTGAGTCACTGGGGTCTCCCATGTGGATGCCAACGTCATCCATGTTCTCAAAGTTAACCAGCGGTACTTCCATCACCTCTTCTGGCAGCTGCAGTCAAGGTTCAGGTCCTGGTGCTTGTCTTGGCCCCAGTCCTGGTCCTGGTCCTGGTTCTGGATCCAGTCCTGGTCCTGGTCCTGGTCGTTAGGCCGGTGTGGAGAGAGGGAAAGGAGAAGTTGCCACAGCCAGCGTTGCTCTGGAGATCCCGTGAGGGCTTCTTCTGTGCTGGTGTGCATCCAGACCGGCGTGGATCCAACCAGGTATCCTGACTCAGTCCTTTCCTGGTAACCTGAAAATAGACAATGAATAGTTGTGTCAGATTACACTGAATTCTGCAGTCAGTGTCTCTCTGTCATTGAGGGCAGGCAGGCAAGATATTTGCTTAAGTTTCTGTTGAAATTAGCAGGTTGAGGTGATAAGTGATACAAAAACAAATCCTCACTAGAACAGAGTTATTCTAGGCTAGTTAGGCTTTGAATCTTTCCCCTCTTTCACACCACGCAGAACCTGTACAACCTTATTCTTTCTACTGCGGACGTCGACGGTACATTGACACTTCAGATCTGGACTGATCTCAGTGCTGGTAAAAATGTGGTTGTTAAGTGGTTGTTAATCTTTCCACTTGTCTGCTTTAGACAGGTAACTATATCCCGACAGGCGCCTCCTGCAAACTCTGTCTTTACTTGACACCAAGGGCCCAAGAAGCTCGGAGAGAGAATCTCTTGGACCCGTGTCAACTCACGTTGCAGTCTTTGGCAGGTAGCACACAGTTCCTCCATATTCAATTGATCTGAATGAAACGTGAGTTCATATTCATTCATCGTGTCCTGAGCCAAGGACATTGTGGGTAAAAATAGTGTGCGTTTAGGGGGCGGAGGGTACAATAATTTATAGAAAAATATGTGAAAATTAAGTGAGTATAAACAATAAGGTTCATCAATGTCTGATGGCCAGGCTTTAAAACAAACTTTCTCTATTCAGCATGCAGACATCAGATATTCTTATAACTATCAGAATCACTATCGGTTATGGTTCATGTTTCCTTACATCAAGGATTATTTCGGTTTACATAATGTTTTCAAGCTGTTCCTAAGACAAGCTACAATGCAAAATATGCACAAACAACAACATTATTGTTCCTTCAAGACAATCAAAACAATCCACATCACCCCAACACCGCCAATAGCAACAACAACATACAACACATCCTGAACACTCACCTGAGCACACACACACCAACACAGGCCAGACACAGAAACCAAGTCTGCTAAAATAGTTTTCAGGAGCCAGCTTTGTGGGCTGCAGATGTTGGAACTCACCGGAACCGTCCCAAGGTTACCAAGGTTACAGCGGGCTGAGAGGAGCCCAGGTGTTCAGCTGCAGTCTGCCCCTCGAGCGCCGTCTTCCTCTGTTCAGCCACGACACAACCTGGAGGTCTGCCTGACTCCAGCGCTATTAAAGATCCCACAGAGTCATCTTACACCCTATCCGAAAGCAGAGACGCCATCATGCACACACTCACGCACACACACACACACACACACACACACACACACACACACACACTCACACACTCACACACACTCTCTCCCTCCCTCTCTCTCACACTCACACTCTCTCCCTCCCTCCCTCTCTCTCTCTCTCTCTCTCTCTCTCTCTCTCTCTCTCTCTCTCACACACACACACACTCTCTCTCTCTCTCTCTCTCTCTCCCTCTCACATACACATGGCATAAAACAATACACACATACGTGTCCACATACACTGTGCGTCTTCCTCTGTGGTATACGTTGGGGTTCCCCCTCTCTGTGTGTCGCGGTCCTCCTGCCGGGCAGTGCTCTGCGGGCTGGTGGAGGAGAGGTGCTGACCGCCAGGATGCTCCAGGAGATCTCCCCCAGTCCTGGAGCCAGCAGCGGTTTGACGCGGCCGGGAGGAGAGGACAGTTGTCTCACCCTTGCGACTGCAGACTAAGCACACAGAGGATAACATCCAATCCACCTCACCTTGGGATGCCCCCCCCCCTCCCCCCTTCCCTCCCCCCTCCACTCCCCCTCCCCTCTTCCTAACTCGGCTCCACTCATTACACCTACACACACACACACCTACACATTCACACCCACCTACACATTCACACACCTACACACACACATCTACACACACACATCTACACACACCCGCCTACACACACACATTTACACACGCCCATACACACACACTCGGATGTCAGGCTGGTGTCTCAAATGCGATGCACGGCCCTGAAACCAGTCCTGGATTCCACAGTCCCAACACACACACACAGGCCTTCTGGGTGTGTGTGTGTGCCCTTTGACCTTGGAGTGTGACTGGGCGATTACGGATAGATTCAGCCATGCAGGTGAATGTAAGTCAGAGTGTGTTGAAATTTCAATTTTAACAAACAAAGCAATAGGTCAGATATCTATTCATGAAAGCTGAAATCTCTGTCTCTCCGAGGTGACAGGGTGAAACTAGATGTTCTGTCCGAAGGTGCTGAGAATGGATTTCCTGTAGATCTTCTTCTCCCAGATTGCTGGCCCATATTTCAGTCCTCCTGGTGTTTCTGCCAGCTGCCAACCCGCGCCAACTAGAAACGCTTTTGTCAAATTAACAACATGGCCGCTTGTCACGAAGCACAGCAGTGCTGACAGGATTTCTCATCTATTCCATGGGTGATCCATCCATCCATGCATCCATCCATCTTTCTTTCTATTCATCTATGCGTCCATCCATTTCTCAGTCTTTTGCTGATTTCTTTGAAAGAATAAAATTCCTAATTTAAATACACACAGTATATAGAGATTACTAATCCCCCTGGTGCCCCTGAGAAGGACAGCCTAGTTGGCATGGCTGGAGGACTCACATTACACAACAGAGAGAGAGACACTCTTCTGCAGTCAGAAGAAAATCCTCTCATCTATTTTCTCCTCCCCCTTTCTCCCTTCCTTCTCTGCCACAGTTCGGAGTCACAGTCCTCTGGTGACACTCTGCTGTGCTGTGCTGTACCGTAGTGCATTGTGCTATTCTTCTGTGTTGTGCTGTGCTGTGTTGAGGTGTGGTGTGCAGGGTAAGCATGAACAGAACTACTGCAGGTGTCTGGAGTTCATAACATCAAGGTCAACCCCCCCCCCCTCGGCACACACACACATACACACTCATCCACCCGAACACACTCATCCACATGAACACACATGAACACACAACAACACACACATGAACACACAACAACACACACATGAACACACAACAATACACACATGAATACAAACACACACACCCAGCCCACCTACTTCCCCACAGGGAGCTGATGTTGCATGGGCCTGCAGTGTCCTTAGCATGTCATTACTGAGAGAAACTGCAGCACTGCCTGTCACTTTAACACCGCAGACATGAATACAGAGAGAGAAGGGGGGAGAGAGGGGGGGAGGAGAGAGAGAGGGAGGGGGAAAGAGAGAGAGAGACAAAAAAGACAGAAAAATAGTAAAAAGGTAGGGAGGGAAAGAAAGTGTCCGAGAGACAAAAAGAAAAAGAGAGAGAGAATCAGGCGTCTAATCAATCCATCCGCTGCACTTGTGATGGAGGAGCGTGAAGGAAAGAGTGAAGGACAGAAGGAGGGAGGGTGGGAGGGTGGGAGGGAGGGAGGGAGGGAGGCGCTGTGCGGTAAACTTCTGCTGCAGTGCCACTCTCTCCCAAGTCTCTCATGACAATATCACAACGTGTTAGGGTGTGTGTGTATCTGTGTGTAGGTGCGTGTGTTAGGGTGTGTTTAGGTGTAGGTTTGTGTGTCTGTACAGACAGATACATGATCCACATGCCTACGTGCTGCATGCCTCACCTGAGGCGAACCTCAAGAAGCAGCAATATCAAGTTAGGTAACAACAAACAGTTTATTTTCCAGTTGTATTATAGCGCAACACTGTAATTCCAAAGAATAAATTGCACATGAAGCCACACAAAACATGTACGTGCCACAGAACAAGATTACCAACGGCAAATTCGCCCATCTACAAAACGATATGTCCATCTTTTCAGTACAGTCTGCGTCGTCATTCCAAACAATTCTAGAATGTGCACATCTATGGCCTCGTCCTTTTATGCAGCCAGCCTCAAAAGAGATTATGTTTCTATCTCTGTATGGGTGTTGAACAAACCTATATACACAACACACAGATCAAAAAGCAGGATGGGAAATGAGTTGTAATTGAAGCAGAAGTATCATATGGCCCCACATTAACTAGAAACCCTATCTAAACAGACCATCATATACATTAACTAGAAACCCTATCTAAACAGCCCATCATAGATTTAACCACTAAGGCTAACAGGTTTTCAGAGGGTCATGTCTGGCTGCTTGCCCTAGTTATTCCATACAGGTAATCCTATAGTTTAGCCTTGGTAGAATCCCCAGCAGCATCTCAGTCTAGTAATTCTATATCTGGAGTTCCCTTCTATTCCCCTCGGAAACAGAATAGATGAGGGTTTAGAGGTCAGGGGGTCAGGGTCAGAGGACCGGGGGGACCAGAGGGCTGAAGGAGAGGTCAACTCCTAAGTCAAGGAGCACACTACTGTGGGCCAACGTAGTCATCACTTAAAGTATCAGAGAGGAGAGGGGAGGGGAGGGGAGGAGAGGACAGGAGAGGACAGGAGAGGACAGGAAATAAGAGGAGAGGGGAGGGGAGGGGAGGGGAGGGGAGGGGAGGGGAGGGGAGGGGAGGGGAGGGGAGGGGAGGAGGACATGGAAGGGATGAGCTGTATCCTTAGAAAAAGATCTGCTAACTAATAAGCACACTTTACTGTGTGTGTAAATATTATACTTTATGAAAACAGAAGGGATAGTGCGACTTGTAGTCCGAACTGGATTGTTTTCAGGCGTCATATGACATATAGAAGCAGCAATCCTCCAGTCAAGGTCACACTTCTATCAATGATTAAACACAAGACAGGGAGGCAGACAGGTAGACAGACAGACAAGACTAAACTAGACAAGACAGACTGACTGATTGACAGATTGACAGATTGACAGATCGACAGACAACACAAACACCCTCCCTCCCCTCCAGCCGTACAGGCACTAGTGTCTGCCCTGATGACTGTACACCATTAAGAAGATTAGGTGATTGAGGAGGTCAGTGATGTAAGCTCTGTGAGCCAGGCTGTGAGAACAGGACTGGAGGATCTCACACTAAGATGGTCTTCTGGACGCCCTCCAGATCTCTCGTCAGGAGGGTGAGGGATAGAGATGGTGGAGAGCAAGTTAGAGCACGGCTCCTCCAAAACACATGTCAACAACCCTCCTCCCCCTCCTTCCTCCCCCACTTCATCCCCTCCCCCTCCTTCCCCCCTGTTCTGGGTGGTGCATGTCTCATGGATGCATGTCAAGTGGAGTTAGGGTTGTGGTGGTCATTTGAGCTGCCTTAAAAAAAAAAATTGCTTTTCACAAACCATAACTCATCCACCATAACGGTGTCACCACGTAAAGAGTCGTTTTTTGTGTTTAATCTATCTGTGGTCATGGAGCATGTTTTTTCCCTGCTGTTGCATCCTAATCAGTTACCAGCAGGTGGGCGTAGAAACACAATCCAAGAACACAGGTTGTAAAATATAGCTCATATACACATAAAGAAACAGGTAGAAACAGGAAGAGGACTACAGGTGTGTAGAAACAGGAAGAGGACTACAGGTGTGTAGAAACAGGAAGAGGACTACAGGTGTGTGGAAACAGGAAGAGGACTACAGGTGTGTAGAAACAGGAAGAGGACTACAGGTGTGTGGAAACAGGAAGAAGTTGACAGGTGGGCAGAAGCAGGATTGTGACCACACGAAGTCAGGGTTGTGACCACAGGAAGTCAGGGTTGTGACCACAGGAAGTCAGGGTTGCTCCAGGACCTCCTGGAGGGCTCCATCTGCCCCACGCAACACGAGCACGGACCAAAGACACACACACACTAACACACAAGCACACACTAACACGCAAGCACACACACACTAACACGCAAGCACACACAATCCACATTCCATTTCTTTGTGGGTTTTTGTGTTTCGTCTGAAATGTCTTAAATGTTCAAAGCTGCTGGACCTTAACTCAGGGTCACAATCTAATCACTGAGCTAAACCCATCTTAACCCTAAACATACAATAACAAGCTACTGCATTGTAGCCGACAACCTGCTGTACTTCAAACACCATGTACTCACCACTGGGCTGAAGTCAAGATGGTGAATACAGGCCGCTCCTCAACTCTAGGGAGTCAGGTGGCTGAGCGGTTATGGAATCCGGCTAGTAATCAGAAGGTTGCCGTTTCGATTCCTGGCTGTGCCAGATGACGTTGTGTCCTTGGGCAAGGCATTTCACCCTACCTGCCTGCCTGCTGGACGAGTCAAACCTCGTGTCACTGCTCTGGGACGGAGCAGTGTGCGAGCCGTCAGAAGCGTCTGTGCGAGCCGTCAGAAGCGTGCGTCTCTTGGTCACGGTGCGCTCGGGCCGTCAGGAAACACGACAGATGTTTAGTGTGATGCAACAACAACAACAAGACGATTGTAATTAATTTGGCCAATTTCCCTGAAAGAGTAGGCTGAGTCTTCCAGCTGAGGATGTTGTTGCTCGCAGAGCGGGCGATTCACGAAACGTCGACAAAGTGCAGACGGAGGACGGTTTTGCTATCATGATAATACCAAAGGTAATTACATTTACATTTTACCTTTAGTCATTTAGCAGACGCTCTTATCCAGAGCGACTTACAGTAAGTACAGGGACATTCCCCCCGAGGCAAGTATGGTAAGGTTCCTTGCACAAGGACACAACGTAATTTTGCACGGCCAAGAATTGAACCGGCAACCTTCTGATTAATAGCCCGATTCACTAACCGCTCACCCATCTGTCCCCCCTGGTATTACTTAGGAGATATTACCACGTAACACACATGATTATTTTAGACATTTTATTCACTTAGAAGATGCTGTTATCCAAAGCAGCGTTGATGGGTCGTATCTATTACTTCTGTATGTTCTTCAGATTTTTCGTTGGTCTCGCTCTCTCTGTCAACTGCCTTTCTGTCTGTCTGTCATCTTGCCCGTCTGTCTATTGACCTGTCTGTCTGTCTATTGACCTGTCTGTCTGTTTATTGGAGATTAGCCGTGTGTGTGTCTATGCGTAAGTGTGTGAGTATTAGTGTGTGTGTGTGCTTATGTGTGCATATGTATGAGTGTGTAGGTGTGTATTTGTGTTTGAGGGGCTCATTTTCCCCTCGGCTGGTTTTCCTCAGGGTGACCTCCCTGTGTGTGTGAGGCCAGGTGTGTGTGTGTGTGTGAGGCGGCCAGGTGTGTGTGTGTGTGAGTGAGGCGGCCAGGTGTGTGTGTGTGTGTGTGTGTGTGTGTGAGGCGGCCAGGTGTGTGTGTGTGCGTGAGTGAGGCGGCCAGGTGTGTGTGTGTTCAGTCTATCATATTTCGCCGTCACACTGAAGATTCTCTGGGTGGGAGCCATCTCTCCTACCCTTCACTCTCTCTCTCAGGGCAGAGGAGCAAGGGAGCACAGCCATAGCAGTTTACTGGAGGAACTCCAGATTCTCGGAAAACAATCTCAAGTATAGTTGAGGGTATAGACATCACACACATGGACACACACACACACAGTAGGATCACACACACACTGTCATCAATAAAGGAGAGGGAGAGAGAAAAGGACAGGCAGAAAGAGAGGGAGGGAGATAAGGAGAGAGTGAGAGACAGAGAGAGGGAGAGAGATGGAGAGAGAGAGAGAATCGTCCACTTCAAGAAAGAGTCCTGCATCCATAATGAATGTGATCATGAGCAAAGATAGATTCACTCACCATGAGAGGGACAAATTCACCTGCACATACATTCCCCTACCTACACACCCACACTCTCTCCACACACACACACTCCCCACCAATGCCGCTGCTAGCCATTTTGGTGCCCTAAGCATAATTCCTTTATGATTCCCCCCCCCCTAAAAAAACCTGATTGTTTTTGTCAGTTTAACTTTTTATTACCAAACATATAACTCAATACCAATAGTCTAACACAACAGCAGCATCACAATGTAACACCTATTCAGAGGTGGTGGTTCTCTGCTGTGTATCTGTCCCTAAACAGCTGGTTGAGGGTGGTTGATCAGGGCTTGGCAGGGACGGACTGGGAGTAAAAATAGGCCCTGGACTTTGATCCAGACCGGCCCACCAGAACCGGCCCCGGTATACGCCACCACAGCTGCCCTGCCAATGCATCCACATTCTGTGTTTGATGTGATGCTAGTTACGGAGTTCCAAACGTAATGCGAGCGCACAACACGCGCGAGCGAAAAATGTTGGCCTTTATTTGAGCGCAAAATAGTTTTTGAGCTTCATGTAAAATAAACAGCCGTTTTTCAATTGGTAAAACCTTGTCTAGTGAAGGTGTTGTATTTTTGTCTCTTAATGCTTCAGCCCCACCCTTACGTTTGTTAGCCTGGTTTTCCAAATTATAAACATTTAAAACTGAAAGCATGCAGCCAAGAAGCTCTCCACCTTTATTACTCATTTAAAAACTATTTGATAAATCGAATATAAAAGTATCATAGAATGTAAAGTAAAGTAACAGCTAGCTAGCTGGCGTCAGTTACTTGTAAAATGCATAGATAATGTTTAACAGTAAAATCTCAATTTAGCTTGCACCTAACATATTTGAGTGTGCTAACATTAGCAATAACGTCAGCTAGTTCGAGGTGTATGGAGGGTGGGGTGGTGGAGAGAAGAGAGAGCTGGAGGTTGTGGTCAGAAGCTTAGGGACCTAGATGGAGATGAAATATTAACTCACACAGAAGGTTGTGAGTCTCTGTCAGTCGTGCTCTGGGTTGGCATGTAGGACACAGTTCAACATCAGCATCTAAGGAGGTGTGCATGGAGTGAAACCTGCATCCAAGATGGGCCCAGATTGGCCCGGATCAGAATCAGAATCAGGACCAGGACCAGGACCAGGACCAGGACCAGGATCAGAATCAGGACCAGGATCATTAATGCTCAGTCACCCCCATTTACACCGAGTTCTCCCAGTCACCCTCTGTGTCGTAGATCCAGCAGGAAACAGCTGTCTGCATGGACGTGTCACTTCCCAGGTTACACCTCCAGGGGGCACTCACGCTATCGTCAACAGGGAACAGGCAAGCATCCTGGACTGCTAAAAGGAGCCGCATTCAGATCGCTTTCTCTGTGGCCAATCGTGAAGCCCTCATAGCACTGCTGGGTCAGGAGGAGTGAGCAGGGCTGTGTGTGTGTCTGTGTGAGCAGTGTGTGTGTGTCTGTCTGTGTGAGCAGTGTGTGTGTCTGTCTGTGTGAGCAGTGTGTGTGAGCAGTGTGTGTGAGCAGTGTGTGTGTGTCTGTCTGTGTGAGCAGTGTGTGTGTGTCTGTCTGTGTGAGCAGTGTGTGTGTCTGTGTGAGCAGTGTGTGTGTGTCTGTCTGTGTGAGCAGTGTGTGTGTCTGTGTGAGCAGTGTGTGTGTGTCTGTGGCAGGTGATGAGGGTTGTGTTTGTCAGAGGCAGTACAGAACTCTGGAGAATAAGGCTCAACAATCACACACACACACCAACTCTGGAGAATAGGGCTCAACAATCACACACACACCAGCTCACACATACACACACACCAGCTCATAATCACACACAAACAGCTCACACACACACCAGTTCTTAATTAGCACGCAGCCACAGTGGGACCTATCACTCCCTATCAACCAGGCTGGTCCAACATACACACATCCCTGCTCACCTCTCCTCACCTGCACACACACACACCTGCACACACACTTGCTCACACACACACACCTATAAATCCCTGCTCACCCATCCCCATCTGGCAAACACACACACACACACACTTCTGCTCACCTGTAACACAAACACACTCACACATTAGTAACTCAAGACTCAAGCACACACCAACCTCCCTAACTCAGTCACAAACATGCTTTCCTGACACAGAGACAACAACAGTGTGTTCCTGTCCCCGAGGCGGTGGCACCACCTCTCTCTCATCCTCCCTCCACGCTTCCCAGCATGCTCTCTGCCTGAGGGAAGGTGAATCCTTAAGGAACCTCCATGCTGGAAAGACTGAACATCACTTCTACTCACAGTGTGCATTGCTCTCTACCTGAATCGTGATGCATCCATCCATCCATCATCTTCCTCTTATCTGGGGGTCGGGTCGCGGGGGCAGCAACCTAAGCAGGGAGGCCCAGACTTCCCTCTCCCCGGCCACTTCCACCAGCTCTTCCTGGTCTTCCGAGGTGTTCCCAGGCCAGCCGAGAGACATAGTCCCTCCAGCGTGTCCTGGGTCTTCCCCGGGGCCTCTTCCCAGTGGGACGTGCCCAGAACACCTCACCAGGGAGGCGTCCAGGAGGCATCCTTATCAGATGCCCGAGCCACCTCAACTGGCCCCTCTCGACGCGGAGGAGTCGCGATGCCCCTCACACACATCTTCACACCCCTCACCCACACACACCACCATACACACCCCTCTCTCTCTCACACACACACACACACACACACAAACACACACCCTACACACACCACCACCACCACCATACAGAGTGGAATTCAAGTAGGGCACCAACCCAGATGTATAGAAGTGATTAATCACTTTCCCGCTTCCAGCAAAGCTCAGAGTCACTTGCCCTGCGCTGAGACGATTTACGAGCCTGAAAAACACCCCTTCAGCCCTCCTCCCGTCCCTCCCACTAACCCTCGGCCTCCCATCTGGAGGCTGGGCAGCAGACTCTCTCCAGCCCCCAGCTCCAGCCCCCAGCTCCAGCCCCCAGCTCCAGCCCCCAGCTCCAGTCCCCAGCTCCAGCCCCCAGCTCCAGCCCCCAGCTCCAGCCCCCAGCTCCAGCCCCCAGCTCCAGTCCCCAGCTCCAGCCCCCAGCTCCAGCCCCCAGCTCCAGCCCCCAGCTCCAGCCCCATCCATCAGGCAGCACAATCAAGGAGCTGTGTCTGGAGATAGAGGGCCGGAGAAATTCTACTGTGAAGGATTCCTGCCAAAATTGAGCCCTTCTCCTGCCCCAGTCCCCCTCCCCTCTCTCCCCCTCCCCTGTCTAACTCTCTCTCCCGTCTCTCTCTCCCTCCCTCCCCTCTCTCTCCCTCCCCTCTCTCCCCCTCACCTCTATTGCTCTCTCTCCCCCTCCCCTTTCTCTCTCTCCCTCCTTCACTCACGCTCCTGGTCTTATTGCTCTCTCCAACAAAATGTCTATTAATAGCACAACCCCCCCTTCACTCCTCTCTTTCTCCCTCCCTCCCTCCCTCTCTCCCTCTCTCTCTCTCCCTCTCTCCCTCCCTCCCTCCCTCCCTCCCTCCCTCCCTCCCTCCCTCCCTCCCTCCCTCCCTCCCTCCCTCCCTCCCTCCCTCCCTCCCCTCAACTGCAGAAAGCATGAACAGTGCCGTGCACTTAAACAGCAGAATAAGGCTAGCATGCCAGAAGGCACTGAAGGCTCCTCTAAAGAGCCCTGGGCTCCAGAGACTCAGAGGAGCTGGATGCAGCATCCAGAATAGCAACAAAGAGCTCTCTGATCGATTCACAGCTCTTTGTATCAGCAGAGACACGTTGACACTGCTGCTGCTATAAATATGCTGAGAATCGTTGAGCAAACGTGATGTTTTACAAGCAACAAAGACAAGCCAGACAGCAGGAGTGATAAAGACAGCACATCCAGTCTCATGGTACATCTGGCCTTTTACCGTTGGCACGACAACAAAGAAAGACTGATAGAGCGCCTTGGGGCGGGTGTAGCTCAGTGGTAGAAATGTTTATCTGCAGATCAAGAGGTTGCAGGTTCAAACTCCCCCCCCCCCCCCCCATAAATTGATTTGGATCAAAGTGTCAGCAAAATTTACACGTTAGTAACATGATTTATCTTTGGATGCACTTTTAGAGTGAGTGTGGATGGTGGTACTAAAGGTGATAAGAAAGAGAGTGCATTGATCATGGTCATGTCTGACTCATGAGAAAGTGCCCCTTTCACAAAGTAAAAAAAAACACACACAACATTTTGGCTGAATAATTATTGTCTTCATTATTGGTATAATTTTTGTCATGGTTATGAGCATTTGGAAGGGTTATATGCATTTTAATTAGATGTTCGATTTTTTTTTCTACCCGTCCACAGATTGTCTTTTTGTTCTTGTAAAGTGCAGAGTTCCCACTGATTCACGTTCTTACAGCAGTCTTGTACTTTGTTGTTGTTGTTTGTTGATGTTGTTGTTGTTTGTTGTTTCGTAATCCCGGTAGTGTGTACTGTACATAATTTTTCCTCACATATCTTTTCATAGAAAAAATATTGTCCATTAGTACCAAAGTCGATAGAAGTTGACCGTCCGGTCGGGATGGCGATGGGGAAGGGAGGGGGGGGAAGGGGGGGGGGGGGTTTAGAGAGAGAAGGGGGGGGGTTGAGAGAGGTTGAGGGGTGGGGGGGTGAGGGATTGACTGTACAGAGAAGTGAAAGTCACTGTGTCGTATTCACCTTCAGGCCAGTAGAAGAACTATGAACACATTATCTGTCTCAGATATACACACACACACATGCATATACACGCAACAGATTGCATATTATATTCGTATGTGTTCTTACAACAAGTCTCTCCAGTGACCGCACTCTTTCAGCAGCTGGGTCCCAGAATTCAGTCGATTCTAAACCTAAACCCTGAAAGAAACTTAGTTTCTACACACCGTTCCGTGTCACTGAGTGCAAAGGTCAAAAGATCATGACATGAATACACACATAAAACCAACAGCATTCACACTGGAGAAAAATAAACGATAATAAAATTAAAAAACAAAACCCCCAACCACACATTTCCTGATGTTAGGTTGGTTTGAAACTCTCCAAATGACGTCCGTGTGCCAGATCAAACACTTTAAACATAATGACTCAAATCAGGACTTTCTGTAGGGTCCAGCAGTATCTCTCTGCATAGTCTTCTCAGTGCATTAATAGTTGGGCATCCCTTTAACTAACTAAACATCACACAGATTAGGCTCTCCTTTCCTTCATGTAACACGGCGGGCAAAATTGCACCCCCTCGCTGGCGTATTGCAGCTGCAGCAGCAGTTTTTAGCTGAAAGAACAAGAAACTTGATCGGGTCGTTCTTTGCTGATGTGTCACACCCTGTTGCCAGAAATATCACATTGCCGGTAAGCGATACCGGCATTATTGCCCAAACAACAGCCTGTTGTGTCGTGACATTAGCTGTGTTTTTGCTGGTAGAGCCCCCATAGATTAGAGGGGATTCATGGATTACTGGTGCTTTCTTATGAACACGAGACACAGACTCAGACACAAGACCCTTCCAAGACATAGATGTGCATGGATATAGAAATGTCTGAATTTACATAGTAAATCAACAAGCACAGGCTGGTTAAACTCTTATTGTGCTTGTGCTTGTAGAGTTCGGACATCCGATAGTCTATCAACTACAGTACAGTGCTTGAATTCCAAATAGGAGTCTCTACGATAAAATGGACTCTACAGAGTCTCTGTGCATTTAATTCTAACAGGTCTATCATGCTATCTCTTTAAGTGTCTTGGGAATAACCGTCCGTAGAAAAAGAAAGATCAAATAAATGGTAACAGCTTATAGATGCAAACTCATACATGCATAGACAATTGTTTTTGGTCGTTCTGTAAGCAGGTCTCCCTCTATCAGTCATGCATGGCTGGTCACACGGTTCATCAGAAATAAATCTGTACATCCAGACATTAAGACTCGGACATTCTCAGGTGGGCTCACACGCACTCTCGCACGCAAACACATGCACACACATGCGCGTGCATACACACACATACTAGCCTTCACAAACATACACACACACACACTCACAGCAAGATGTAAACACCACAACTGTGCAATTACAAAGCCCCATCAGATCTGTAGCATCTCTATATTAGACAATAAGATGGTCAACAAGTCAACGTAACGTCACCCATACACTCACCATCCCTCCGCCCACATGACTTCTCTCTGCCCTCCAGGGGCTCCTCCACCCACACCCTGGGCACTCTGGAGGGAAGTGGACAGCTGAGTGGTTAGATCCACTTGATCCACAAGGTACATGCCTGACAGAAGCACACACTGCCTTAGCACGCTGGTGCTGTAAGACACAGGAGATAGAACATGCTCCACTGAGAGGGCTAGCAGCTTAGAACCGCTTATAACAGCTTAGAACCGCTCCTCTAGACAATCTGACTGGACATCCTGAGAAACAACTGAGGCAGGCGTTGAGACGCAGCTAAACCTCGTCTCTATCTGGAGACATGCCAAACTGGAACTGGGCCGCAGCCAAGCGGAAAAAGAGTATACTTCAATCTGAAATTGTACTAAATGAGAGGTTAATAATTTAGTATTTTTCGACACAATAGGACGTCTACTTTTTTGGATTTTCACATTCAATTTGTAAGTATGTTTGTACTTAAGTTTACTACAAGTATAATATTTTTTCGCTTGGGTCTTGTTTTGGACTTGGCTAGCCTCGGCCAACTACCTGGGCTTGTCTAACCCGATGACTCAACTGACAGACAAATCTAAATGGATCCTGGCAGTCCAGCATCTACCTATCTACACCCAGGGGTTAGTGATCCTATCAACCTTATAAGATGCTGCTGCTTTCTACAGGCCCTTCAGATGGAGAAGGGATATGTGTCAGGTGCATGTCACAGACCATGCACAGCTGCTACATTACAGAGGTGTTAAAATGGCAGCCATTTTCCTTAAAAATGCTAGCTGAGCTAACGCTATCTATGCTAACACTAACCATGCTAACGATAACTACGCTAACGATAACTACGCTAATGCCAGGATTGCTGAGAGAATGGTCAAAAGGAGACAGATACAGAGAGATAACACCATCGATCTGATGGTCAGTGTTTTGGATGTGATAACCGGTATTTTATTTGTGATGGCTACTGTTTTAAACGTGAAGGCTGGAGTGTTTTTTATAGGCTAGTGTTTGTATTACTATAAGATGGCTATGTCTTTGGCACTCTGTCCCACCAATCATACCTGGATGTGACCACACTACCAACACAATGGCCGTTTTTCGTTTCACAATCAAACACCGCAATGGTCTGCGTACCATCTCAAGACTTCCTCTTTCTTTTTCACACTTCAAAGATTGCTTTTTGTCACAGATTAAAAGTATTATGTATAGTTGTATATATTTGAGATAAATATACATCTTATAGGCTAATTATCAATGGAACGTTTACTTTTTTTTCAGAGGCTTCTTTGAACTTAAATGCATGCTTTTAGAAACGCAGGGAGGTCATGCAGCGCCAAGAAAGATCGGCCTTATCCTTCTCCTCAGGGTCCACCGATGGTTCAAAAGATTTACCATTTGTCTACATCAATCACAATCAGTGCCACAAGTCGTACTTTATCAGAATGCTATATCATATGATTCATTGTCTTTTAGCTAGTATTGTGCTGGGTATTTTGATCAATTAATTCACTAGGATTACATACAAAAATAGTGTCTTAGTCATGGGGGGGTTGCGCAGTTACCTCCCTGAAATGAGTTTCTGCAGGTTGGGATGACTGCCAAGCACATGATGACCCGACCTCCACCACGGTCCATGATCAAAGTGAACGAATACAGAGAAACACAGAAAACAATACTGGGAAAACAACAACTAATTAAAACTCTGTATCCTCATAAAGTAAGACTTGTTCTACTGAGATTGGTGCAGACAAGAGGCAAATCCTTGGATTGATCTCACACCGTATAAACATCCCTCACATCACACCAATGCGTAGTCTTGAGGGCACTTTGAGTCCGACTAACAAGGACGGCCTGGTAGTGCTACACCATCAGAGAGCGAGATTGATGCTTCAACCCCTTTCAACAGTGTCAGTCTGTAATCCACTAATGCACTGGTCTAAAAGCACAGCTCAGCTACCGAGCTACATGAACACAAGCTGCTCGACGCGTACATCGTCCGGCGTACCAATAAACAAGCTTTGAACCCCAGTCTGTTTCTACCGCTAGGCCAAACGGACTGGAACTCAGTCTGAGGATGATGTTTCGGGTCTGAAAACACAACCGTATTCTAAGGTGAGGTTCCGAGACACTTAAGCTACACTGCTAACCAGGACAATGACGACGGTGACATCAACCGCTATTGGGAATGCTACGTTTGAGTAGAATCAGTAAAGCCGAGGAGGACATATATTCCCGTATATTCCCGTCACAGAGGATTCGGGATGTTCATCTTTGCCAGTTATTCTGTCACTATGCCGGAGAACCTCGTTATAAACGAGGAATCCCTTCATGAGATGGAAAATTGCAACAAGGGCTATCATACAGACACATATAGAGTAGTGTGCTGAAGCAATTAAGAGTTGTGAGTGAAATTCTTATTCGGATAAGAGCTACATGCAAAGTTGCTACCTACGTACAGTAGGTAGTGCGTACCTATGTGACTACCATTGTGATGTCACAACTACCGAGGTCAGTCGAACCGCTAAGTGTAAATGAGTGAAAACAAACAGGAGAGAAAACATTCACTTTGTCCTGAAAGCTCTGCAGTAAAGTCGAGTGGGAGGCTTGCATCGCACATACAGTACATAAACAATGTGAGACTAAAAGCAGTGAAAAGTCAAGGCCACTCTCAGTCGTTCATCAGATACCGATGTCTACTGGAAAAAAAGGTGTCGAACCATGAGCTGGGAGCTGATGGATGTCATTCGTCCTTTAGACCACATGGGTTCGCTCTCACCCTCACACCCTCTCCAAGCCTCCCACAGAACAGAGAATGCTTGCTTGGTCCTCACACACGCTCTGTCATCTCCAGGTGACAGTTGGCGGCCACGAGAAACAGTTTGGTTTCCCTAGCTTCCAGAAGCAGCTTTTCACGGAGCGCACTCGCCAGACTCGTCTGAAGAGTGCGGAGGCACAGTGCGTCTTGCAGACAGGCATGTTGCCGGGGAGACGGAGCCAGAAGAAGCAGCAGCAGGGATGATGTTTACATTTGGAAGTTAAAGATGGCTGCCTTTTTTGAATATTTTTTTACTCTGTCACTCGTCTTTAATTTCTTTTTGTGTCCTTTTTTGTTAATTTTTTTAGCTTGACGTTTGGCTATTGTTTCGAGCAGGGTATTGATTTGAAACAGTCACAAAGATAAAGCCGGCTCCATGCAGATAATTGAAACATTTGGATTTGCAGTCTGTCTGACAGGATCAGGACAAGGTGCTAGGAGTTTGAGGGCAAGGTGTGGTAGATGATGAAGAGGGGAGGTGAGGGGCAGATGGTCTTTGTTTTAGATCGTCGCTTATATTGGCGTGTGCGTCCTTAATCTATTGCCTTGATATGCCAGCACATCTGAGAAGGCAGGCTGAACGCCTCCCCCCTATCCCATCTGATCTATCCACCCCACATCTCACCCTGAGGGGGGGGGGGGGGTGGGGGGGTGGGGGGGGGGGGTGGGGGGCAGACATGCCGCTACACGTCTGTGAGCATCTTAGTGATGTTGACGTAGTTTGTGTTGGCCAACGTGCAGTTGGCCGTTTTGAGGTTCTCCTCCTGCAAGTCTTCGTTGCTGTTGTTCACAGCTTCCTGGATCTCCATGTAGTCCGACTTGCTCATGGTCGAGCCGCTCTGGCTCTTCTTGAGCTCCTCGTTGGAGTCCTCTTTGGGGACGTTGACTTGCAGGTACTGGGCCTGCTCCTCTCCCTCCGTCTCACGGTGGTAGAAGTAGTTGAAGTTGGACACTATAACGGGCACGGGCAGGGCAATGGTCAGCACGCCCGCGATGGCGCAGAGCGAGCCGACGATCTTGCCGCCGATGGTGGTCGGAACCATGTCGCCGTAGCCCACTGTCGTCATGGACACCACGGCCCACCAGAAGGCGTCCGGGATGCTTTCAAACTGGGACTCTGGTTCGTCGGCCTCCGCGAAGTAAACCGCACTTGAGAACAGGATCACCCCTATGAAGAGGAAGAAGATGAGCAGGCCCAGCTCTCTCATGCTGGCTTTCAGGGTCTGACCCAGAATCTGAAGCCCCTTGGAGTGGCGGGAGAGTTTGAAGATACGGAAGACTCTCACCAGACGGATGACTCGGAGGATGGCCAGTGACATGGCCTGCTGGCCCGCTGGGCCATCTTCGGGCTTCTCCGCCAATTCAGTGCCCAGGGTGATGAAGTAAGGGATGATGGCCACAATGTCAATAATGTTCATGATATTCCCGAAAAAGCCTGCCTTGCTCGGGCAGGCAAAGAACCGCACCAGAAACTCAAAGGAGAACCAGATGATGCAGAGCGTCTCCAGGATGAAGAACGGGTCGGTGAAGTAGGTGGAGGTGTAGATCATGGTGTAGTTGCCGTCGGGCATCAAGACCCTTTGCACTTCGTCCTCATCGTTGCGGAAGATGGGCAGGGTCTCCAGGCAGAAGCTGACGATGGATATGAGGATAACCATGACGGAGATGATAGCTATTATCCTGGCCGGACCGGAGCTCTCCGGGTATTCAAACAGAAGCCACACCTGTCTCTGGAACTCGTTATCTGGCAGTGGGCGTTCCTCTTCCTTGACAAATCCCTCATCCTCCCTGAACAGTTCGATCGCCTCATCCCCGAGCTCGTAGAAGCGGATTTCTTCGGAGAAGATGTCGAGCGTGACGTTGACGGGCCGTCGTAACCTGCCGCCCGACTGGTAGTAGTAGAGTATCGCGTCAAAGCTGGGCCGGTTCCTGTCGAAGAAGTATTCGTTTCTCAGTGGGTCGAAGTATCTCATCCTCTTCTTGGGGTCCCCCAGGAGGGTCTCTGGGAACTGGGAGAGGGTTTTGAGCTGCGTTTCGAAGCGAAGGCCGGAGATGTTGATGACCACCCTCTCGCAGCACTCATGGTCGGCCGCAGGGTCGTAGTCCTGGCCAGGGCGCGCAGCGGCCTCGTCAGAGGGGTCGCCGGCGGCAACAGTCATTCTGGAGAGGGAGGAGGGGGAGGCCTGCACCTCTCAGTGGGGCTGGATGTAGGGGGCCAGAGAGGGAAGGGGGCAGGAGAGGAGAGAGGGCAGTAGAGGGGGGCAGGAGAGTATATGGGGGAGGAAAGGGAGGCAGGAGAGGATTTGGGGGAGGAGAGAGGGGCAGGAGAGGATGTGGGGGAGGAGAGGGGGGCAGGAGAGGATGTGGGGGAGGAGAGGGGGGCAGGAGAGGATGTGGGGCAGGAGAGGGGGGCAGGAGAGGATATGGGGCAGGAGAGGGAGGGGGCTCTACGCCGTAGAGGCCTGAGGGCCACAGGATGTCACCTAGGATCTGTCCTGCAGCAGAAGGAGAGGAGGGGAGAGAAATGAGAGAGGAGAGGAAGGGAGAGAAGAAGAGGAGAGTGTTGAGGAGAAAAGAGGAGAAGAGGGGAGAGACATGAGAGAGAGGAAAGACAGGAGAGACAGTAGAGAGCAGAGATCAACGTGTCAGGTAAGGTTTCAACGTACCATTTTGTAATAATCGATATGGTTTGGTATAACCTTAGACATACTATATCTAGGGATTTAGCAGGAGAGGAGGCTAAGTGGGTGTGAAGGTCTAATGTGAAATGATGTCCAGATCTGAGGGAAAACTCAAATGAAACAACTATCAACCAAACACAATGTTGCTGTACAATCTGCTAAAGTATTTTAACACACCTGTGCTTAAATTCTGGCTTGGTCAAAACAGTACAAGTTTCCACCAACAGCTTGTGAATCAGTGCCTATACTTTAGGCCTCGCTACTGCAATGGGGGTGGCGGGGAGGGGAGGGATCCATCTGGGTGAAACTGAAGCTTCTGCAGTGAAATCATGCATGAACATAGGGATGCAGTGCACCCAAACCATAGATGAGTAGATTGTCACAAAGATCCCAGGAGACTGAAATAGACTGGTATGAATCTTCCTGGTCTGCAAAGTGGCAAAAAAAGCCTTTGTGACACTTATTCATAATAATTCACTTTAGAATAGTTTTGTTGGGACATTTCTGTCTCCACTCTCAAATGGTGCCTGTCTCTGAAATATTCAAAAACACCAATAAATTATTTAGTCGCAGAAGGAAATAGGTTTCAGGAGGAAAAAAACATCTCTTGCCTGCATCATCCTTTTCTAACAGATGAAACATTTGTACAAAACAGCCTATTTCTTGAGAAAAATCCGGATTTCCAGTTTTAACTTCTCTGCATAGACGTGATTAGCAAGCACACACCCTACGTCTTATAGCTGAATGTTATGAAAAGGTTATAGAAAAAGTGAGAAAATAGTATTTAATCCAAGACCAGTACATACCAACAGACACCTTTTTTAAAGCTCGTTTGCCGTTGCTGCTCCCATTACACCGGCTAGTTGATTCCAATGACGAACAGCTCGTAACAATAATAACCGCGATGTATTTGATCCAGCTGAAGAAAAATCTATTTCCAATTTGGGACACTTAATCAGATCCTCGTGTTGTCTGCAGCATCCTCCGCAACGCGCCGGCGTTGAGAGCGGGACCGTGTGTGCGGGTGTGTCCTCTCCTCCCCCTCCCAGTCTCCGTTCCTCGCGGCAGGTTGTCGTAGGATGGCGATAGACAAAAAGGCGGGGGGAGGTACCGAATCAAGAGTAGGTACTGCCGGTGCTTCCCTTAATATCCAAAGGTGCTAAGATCAGCAAAAGCATCCGCCTCCTGTGTGCTTAGACCCTATGACGTTGCCCGGCTACAACAGACAGCCGCAAAAGTAATTGCCTTTAAAGGTGTTAAGAGGCAACATCTGCAAAGAAGAGAAGAGAACTGGTCGAGAGGAGGATTTGTTCTATTGATGACAACATTACATGTCAACAACACAATAAATATAGGCTACTTTCATACTGGAGATTACAGTTAATCACAGCAGGGTGAGCTAGTACAGTCTTCATCTATTTTTTTGTTAGGTTGAATAATCAGAATGGCCTTAATTTTCTACCGGGTGGGTGAGTTGCACAACGATTAGACTATTGCCCATTTATCATAAGGAAAGCTTCAAAATGATACTGCGCTCATCTGAGTTATGACTCATCACTATTCCACTGAGCTCGAACGCAGGACACTATTAACTTTAATTCACTCGCTGACAACGTTTAAAAAGGAATCAAGCATAAACCCTGAACACCTTTCCTCTCATTCCACAGTATAGCCTAAGCGAGGGTGTCAAAAGAAAATAACGCCAATTAGAAACAAGCGCTAATAAAGGTGATTTGTACAGCCGTGCCCATGCGGTTGTTAGCCGAGGGAGAGACCCGCAGTCTCGTTAAGCTACACTCCTAAAAACAACAGCATCTCCAGACAATTATCTGAAATGACACGCATGAAAGAATCATCCTGAACAGTGATCCAGATTACACAATTCCTTTTTTTGAGAGCCTGTGGTTCCTCTGATCTCGTTCTCTCGTCTAACAGAGGACAAACCGAGACTTGATTTGGTCTCGGGCTCTCTAATCACTAGTTGCCATCCTACTGCAGGTGCACAAAGCGCGGTCCGAACTGCAGTCAAGCAGCGCCTTGCATAAAGAGTGAGGTTGTGCTGGTGACGGGGAGGGAGAGAGAGTTCTCCCCTTGGCGCACAGTGCTAGCTACGGCTTCGTCCACCTAATCTGCAGCGTGGGTTGTTTAAAGTGAACGTGTATTGAGCACTGAGCTAGGCTAATTGTTCTAATGATGTGAAACGTGGGCCTATTATAGCATGTAGTGTCTTTTTCCTGTGCATTGTGGGCGCAAACGTGACACAAGCAACTGCCGATGCAGCGGTAGGCTTTAAGGCAGCATCCTAAGATGAGCACTGATGTGAAATGTGATCTTTGTCATAATCTCAAGCTTTTTTAAAGGGTCTCGGATTTCTTTTTTTTATTATGACAGTCAATTATGTTAACTGAAGGACGTATTATGACTCATGGTTTGTATGATTTTTATTTGTTTAAATGAGCACTGTATTAAGTAAGGATGACACAGCAACTCCATTGAATACATGTAGGCCTAAATAAAGCAAAGTTCGTGGTGATGCTAGACGCAAAAAAAATTATAAATAAAATAGAAAGGTGTGTCTGTTTAATGTACACAAATCAAATGTTGTTTCTTAATCCGTTACACTATCGTTAATAGTCGTGTTATCACATTCAGTAATTTAGGCCTAACTTATAAAAGGGTTAGACCCTTTTGACCGCAGATCAAGGTCGCAGGTTCAAATACCTCTGTGCTGATCGTCGCATTGCATAAAACCGTCTGCTAAATGAAAACAAACTTCACAAGCACTCGTCCATTTAAAAAACGACATTAGCCTACGGCATTTTAGGAGGCAAATTATCTTAGTCCCCATCTGCAATGTAATGGTTGCATAGACCCCCGGTTTGTACAAAATTCATGAAGTTCATTGAATCTAGCCTCTGGTGGTTCAAGTCATCGTCATAGTATTTTGGCGATAAGTGTGGGAGGCAGAGCTTGCGTTTCTTGAGCGTTCACAGTCTCAAACAGTCGCCTGGGAGTCTTCCGAGCCTAAACCGCAGTTTGAACAGGCAGATAACAACCCCCTCCAGAAAACAATCCCCCCCCCCCCCCCCCCCCCCCACTACTCTCAAAGTCACAACGCGGAAAGGCTCACAAACCAAGTCACTGTGAAGGCTCAACCGAGACAGCTCCGCTCCTTCCGCTGGGGAATAGACATCCCGAACGTGGAAAGAGAGGAATACTACACACGTTTTAATTTTCTTAATAGTTGAAGCAATACGCCATCACTTCATTTTGTTAATTTACATAATTACATTTCAAAAAAAAAAAATGGCTGGGATTAATTTGACCCTCAAGGATAAAATATGCTGGTAAATTTGAAGACAACGCTAACCCCAAACCTGCAGGAGGAAACAGTGGAAGGAAGGATGGTGTGACCAGAAACAACCTCACCACAGGTTCAAAGGGCACGGGGAATCCCTCTGAGGAGAGGAGGAGTAAGGGATAGAGGGGGGGGGGGTGAAGGAATGGAGGAGATGATTTGTGAGACTTGGCATCGTAAAGGTTATTGTTAGCAGGTAGCGTTAAGCCTCCCCTCCCCATATCTCCTCCTCACTCCCCTCCCCATATCTCCTCCTCACTCCCCTCCCCATATCTCCTCCTCACTCCCCTCCCCATATCTCCTCCTCACTCCCCTCCCCATATCTCCTCCTCACTCCCCTCCCCATATCTCCTCCTCACTCCCCTCCCCATATTTCCTCCTCACTCCCCTCCCCATATCTCCTCCCCACTCCCCTCCCCATATCTCCTCCTCACTCCCCTCCCCATATCTCCTCCCCACTCCCCTCCCCATATCTCCTCCTCACTCCCTCCCCCATATCTCCTCCTCACTCCCCTCCCCATATCTCCTCCCCCACTCCCCTCCCCATATCTCCTCCTCACTCCCCTCCCCATATCTCCTCCTCACTCCCCTCCCCATATTCTCCTCCTCACTCCCCTCCCCATATCTCCTCCTCACTCTCCCCTCCCCATATCTCCTCCTCACTCCCCTCCCCATATCTCCTCCTCACTCCCCTCCCCATATCTCCTCCCCACTCCCCTCCCCAATATCTCCTCCCCACTCCCCTCCCCATATCTCCTCCTCACTCCCCTCCCCATATCTCCTCCTCACTCCCCTCCCCATATCTCCTCCACACTCCCCATCCCCATATCTCCCTCCTCACTCCCCTCCCCATATCTCCTCCTCACTCCCCTCCCCATATCTCCTCCTCACTCCCCTCCCCATATCTCGTCCTCACTCCCCTCCCATGATCTCATGTCCTCCTTCTTTTCTATCCTCTCTCCTCTCCTCTCCACTCCTCTCCACTCCTCGTCTCATCTCCTTCCTCTCTCCTGTCTACCACACCTGCACACCTATCCTAATGGCTTTCTGAGGTTTTCCCTGACAGCTGAGTCATTATTCATGAGAGAGGAGGCCGTTACGAAGCCTGCTAATGCAGCCTATAGGAGGCTTGGATCACGTTACATTAGTCTCTCTTTAATTACAGTAAACACTGACAGTAAAAGTGTAGGCTGCTGTTGGCATGTTACACTAATTGTGCGCGGTTGGTGGTCACTGAGGGGAGAGGGCAGCCTAGGAGGGAGCAACAATGAATCGAGTTCAAGCTGCATTGATTTGAGGTCACTGACCTGCCCCTTACAGTCTGCCAATATGGGAAGCTAAGAGAATGAACTTGATGTACCGCAGAACGAAAGAAAGGCGAGCTTCTATCTTTGACACCGGTGGTGGCCTCTGTCTCCTGTTATGTCTGACATTTCAACCTCTGCCACTGAGACTGTGCGTTAAAGCAGCTCATCTAATCTTACATGTTAATCTCACATTTCGCATGCGGAGGAAGAGGTGGTTCTGGCATTGGAGGAGGGCTCTCTGTGACGGTGTAGGCCGGGGAAGGAGAGAGGCTGGGGCGGCTGAAACAGTCCAGGACTGTTGACACTGCAATGCACCATCCACATGCACGCTTCACAGCCTCCTTTAAACTGGCAGAGTTATCAGGGTAACCACACACACACACACACGGAGACAAGCACAAATGCACACACACACACGCACGGAGACAAGCACAAATGCACACACACACACACACACACTTTGTTGTGAAGGTTTCCATTATCTACAATATCCTTGATACACAGCAATATCTATATAAAGATTTCTGCCCAGGATGCTGTACGTGATTTCATCCCCACAGTGCTTAGACACACCCAGATCTGTTCATATCATACACAACAGGAGTCAGGTGGCTGAGCGGTTAAGGAATCGGGCTAGTAATCAGAAGGTTGCTGGTTTGATCCCCGGCTCTGCCAAATGACGTTGTGTCCTTGGGCAAGACACTTCACCCTACTTGCCTCCGGGGAATGTCCCTGTACTTACTGTAAGTCACTCTGGATAAGAGCGTCTGCTAAATGACTAAATGTAAATGTAACTTACAAAAACATGTTGTTTGCCTGTGGATACAGTGATGCAGTTTCCTTCTGCCATCAGATAGTTATGACTAGGCAGACTAGGCAAGATATCAGAAGACTAGGCAAGATACCAGCAGACTAGGCAAGATACCAGCAGACTAGGCAAGATGAGGTTCATGTTGTCCTTCATTTGAGGACAGACACAAGCTTCGAAACCTCCTGCATCAGAACATTTCTTTCAGCACATTTCTTTAGTTCCATGAGGCTGCGATGTCCTGCTGGACAGAGGTCGTTTCAGCACCATTGTGCAGGAGGATGAAAGAGAGAGAGAGAGAGAGAGAGAGGGGGGGGGGGGGAGAGAGAGCGGGGATGAGGGGAGGGAGGGAGGGAGAGATAAGTGGGGTTGAGGGAGATGGAGAGGGGAGAGGGAGAGAGAGAGAGAGAGAGAGAGAGAGAGAGAGAGAGAAAGAGAGAGAGGGAGGGGGAGATAAGTGGGGTTGAGGGAGATGGAGAGAGAGAGAGAGAGAGAGAGAGAGAGAGAGAGAGAGAGAGAGAGAGAGAGAGAGAGAGAGAGAGAGAGAGAGAGAGAAAGAGAGAGGGAGGGAGACGTGGGGTTGAGGGAGAGGGGAGAGAGAGAGGCTATTACTGAGCTGCCTTTAAAGTTGAATTCCTACCGTAAGTGAAGAATAGGAAAAACTGAGACGTGAAAGGGACCACGGTGAGGTAATAGACTGTCCTTTCTTCTGGAGAGGACAGGAAAGGAGAAGCGCATGGGGCACAAGGTTATTGGTCCACTGCAGTATTCAGTGTGCAGCATGCATCCTGCTGTCCAGTCTATCTTAGTCCAGGGTAAGCTCTGAGATGATACCCGGAGAGTTTGGGGGGCGATTTCAAAGAGAATTGGCCTCACTTTCTGTCTCATAAAGTACAGATTGATATTTGTGTGGGCAGCATGGGATCATGTTTAGAGCCTCAAACTCTGCAGGACGTGCCTCACACACATATACACACACACGTACGCACGCACACACACGACTGTTACCTGAACTCAATGGGAGGCTGGGTGGCTGGGGGGCTGGGTGGCTGGGGGGCTGGAGGACTTGGAGATTAGGATGACTCACTCAGGATATTGGAGGGGATTCCTCCTCGAGTACATTGGAGCTGACATGACACTTTTATATGAAACGCCATACAGACATGGAGATTATGTCTAGTTAAATAGTATCATAGTTTCTCGCATTGAATTTACATATTTTGTCACATGTACGTAGATCCATGCAAAGCTTGTGATTTTGAATTGTCTGCCAGCAATGATTTTTGGCATTACTCTCTGCATTTCTGCACAGAGTGACGCCCTTGAAGTGTTCTGACAATACCTCTAGAGAGAGAGAGAGAGAAAATCTGAGAAATTGAGAAAGAGAGAGGGGGGATATAGATAGAAAGAAAGAGAAGAGGGGTATAGAGAAAGAAAGAAAGAGAGAAAGAGTACGAAGTTGATGGAGAGACACACACAGACAGGCTTGTTCTGTTGTCTAATGAATACAACGTCAGTTAGATTTGTTGCGTTGGATACGGTGGAATTTTGCTCAAGTAGTCTCCTTCCGTTGCCACGGAGACTGCCCCTAGCGACATTCCAGTGAGCTGGAGGTGGCCCCGTTTGATGACATCATTCCCTCAGAGCCACTCCCCCTCTGAAGATGTCAGGTATCATCGGAAGCTGCACGATGACCAAGCACTTTGCTTGTCCTTGTTCAACTCCCTCCTGCCTCTCTCTGCCTCGTTCGTCCTGTGTAATACGATGTCCGGTTATCTGGTTTCAGAGAGAATAAGACCATTGCATCCATACAATACCTTTATCCTTTGTTTGTCCTGAGGGGGTTTATTACACTATACTTTTAGCAGTTTATTCAGTTAGCAGATGCTTTTATCCAAAGCGACATTCAAATTGTGTAAGAATCAAGAAAGAACAGCAGAAAAATCAATGACTGGAAGTGCATAACTCAGAAGTGAGTTAAATCAACTTACAGTAAAGTGAGCAACATTGACTTATAAATTGCAAAGGAAGCCTAATGATTTTAGGACTCAGCTGGTATTTAGGTCAACTGTGGGGGGTAAAAGCACGTCTCTGGCAGGGTAATCTGGGCTTCCTTTAGACACACTGAAAGCCTTGAAATGTGTCTTTAACCAGAAGAGCGAACTTCATAAATGGGCCCCAGAAGACCTTTAGATAGACACCAGAGCAGACGGATGGTGTGGACAGAAACATAGAAGACAAATCCATCTGAAGTCTGCTTTCCAAGTCAGCGACAGCGTGGAGTCAATGTGGGGACAATAACATGACATGTATCACCGGTGAGATGCCGTGAATAATAGTGTGAGATGGTCTCATTCACGAATACTTCATCTTCAGGTCAGTTCGGGAGTCAGTTGGCTGAGCGGTGAGGGAGTCGGGCTAGTAATCCGAAGGTTGCCAGTTCGATTCCCGGTCATGCCAACTGACGTTGTGTTCTTGGGCAAGGCACTTCACCCTACTTGCCTCGGGGGAATGTCCCTGTACTTACTGTAAGTCGCTCTGGATAAGAGCTTCTGCTAAATGACTAAATGTAAGTTGTACTATGACGGGGCCCCTTCAAGGCTCTCTCCTCACTGATATTTTCCAATCTGTTGCTATTCTCGAGTGGCTAACTCAAAGACATTCTCATAGAGGAGGAGGGGATTGAAGAGGGGAGGGGAGAAGAGAGGAGAAGAGAGGAGAAGAGAGGAGAAGAGAGGAGAAGAGAGGAGAAGAGAGGAGAAGAGAGGAGAAGAGAGGAGAAGAGAGGAGAAGAGAGGAGAAGAGAGGAGAAGAGAGGAGGATGAGAGGACAGGGCCTTTCCTGAAATATATTGTGTTGTGCACAAGGTTACAGAATGCAGTCAAGCAGACCTGCAGCTGTATGACACATACAAACTACACGCAATCGCACTGCTTAAAACCCATCATTTTGTGTGAGTGCAGGTCAGTCCTGCCAATTGTTGATAGAAGTTTGCAGAGTTCTGGGTTTTCAACTGTTGAAAGGAGTTCCATTGATAGAACATCAGTTAATGGATTGCTCACATTATCTCTCAACCACAGAGAGAGTTGTCTTCCTCCAGCTTTAACATGTCCCATATTACCCATCTTTTTGAGCCGTGCCAGGAGTGATTTATGAGCTCAGGGAAACTCACGGACACGCTTTCCTTTGCCCCAAGATAAAAATACAGAGACAAGTCTATTTGTAGCGCCGGGGAAAACACAGGCAGTCAGCTGTTCTGGAGCAGCACCTGGGCTCACAGGAACTGTCGGACCGTCTCTCCAGCCAAGATTCTTAATTAACGGTTTCTCTCGATCCGACACAGCGTTGAAGAGAAAATCTGAAACGATTATATGACTTGAAACTTCAGTGAAGGTCGTTAGATTTGTGTGTTGAGTATAAGTGAAGGCCATATTTTGGTCAACCAAAAGCTACCTCATTATTTTATATTTATCTGAGTAATCCGTCTACGGGAGAATGGTAGATCAATGGAAATACAGATCCAATCTCACTGTTCTGTGAAAAGATTCTGCATATGGCCGTGACCGTCCCAGTTCTCAGTTCTGGATCCGAAGGTGTAGATACAAACGATTAATAACACGCTTGAGCATAATGTATTTAAATGTGTCCAATCATATAAAGTTGATTGTGTGTTGAACATTATTACAGTCCTTTGTGTTTAAAGCAATCTTTCAATGCTCAGATACTTCCACTAGAGGGCAGTACTGGGCTGTGTTTCCGCCATTCTCAGACCCGATCCATCCGGACAGACTAAAACAACAACAAACATGCCTAAAAACAGCATTTGTTTTAAGCTCTTATAAATAAATTTTATTTTAATAAAATTTTCTCCAAATGACAATAATAATAATAATAAATACAGGACTGACAATTATAGTAACAATAATAACACGTTTTGTGTTAGTAGGAACAAAAAAGGTAGTTAGGTTAGTCCATAATTATGTATTTAATTGTTAAAGACTTTCAAACGCATAAATACGTCAGCATGGATGTTTTTACAGAAAGCTTGTTTAGATTTTTTGGATATTTAATCTTTGATTTTTAGGTTGCTGAGTATTCGGAATAGGATTCATTTGTTATTTTCTCTGACAGAAACTCATTTTCGCTGCTCGTCATCTTAAGAGATATAATGTCTCAAAACTAAACTTTTTTTAAAATCAAGAAGTAGGGCCTAGGCCTACGGTATTCGTTTGTAGTTGTGTTTGACGTCAGTCTTAGTTGGCATGCCAACTCAGAGAGAGCGCAAGCAGGCTGCCAGTTCGGTTGATTGGAAACATGTTTTGAAGATAACCGACAGTGCGGAAGTAGCCTAGCTAGCCTATACCATTCTGTCCTCTAGGTGGAATATATAATATGACATATTCGACGTAGGCCAGTTGCTCAGCTGTGCCCATTCTCTGTATGAAATCCAGTCTAATCACCTGAACTAATGTTGGGGTATTATGTAGGCGAAGCCAAATGTAACTTGTAGCCTATTGATTTGTAAGTTGTTTGAATTAGGCTAAACTAGGGCGTTGGATAAATTATGCAAAGTTAGGTTGGTTTTACCAATCATAATAGAAACGTGAAAAGGTCAACAAAGGATCTTCTTTTTTGTTTTAAGACAGACGGATGAATCAAATTTGAAGGGTCTCCGTGGAATATCTAAGTGGTACCATGGCAACATTAATGGGGTTACCCAGGTAACTATCGTCGTCATGGAGACTGCATCACAAGGCGGGTTCAATAGCAACCAGGAGGCGGGACTTTGAGCGTGCATGCGCACATAATAATGTATTCAACACTGTTCACATTACGAAATGGACATTCTTTTAGGAGCGTGTTCAATACCCTAAGGATACCCTCATTTAAATCCATTGTTTTGTCCTGTAGAAACTGTGATCAATGAGACATGCCACATAGCATAGACCTACACAAAAATTTTAATCCGTTATATGCATCAAAAAAATAAACTTGTATAACCAAAGACCCTTTCCGATTCTCGGGTTTACATATTTTCCGTTTTATTTGGTATAGGCTAAAGGCGGTTCTGAATGAAAATACCTGTAGTAACATGCGCGTTACCTTTCGTATCGACACGACATCGACTCTGAATTACCTGAATAATAACACGAACAATACTCGGACAGTCGGATCTCATAGTGCTGGATATCAGTATAGAATAACCTTACAGACATTTGGGCTATATATTGCTATATTCATTATACAGGACTGATAAACACACAAACCCAGCCCACGCCAAACACAGACAACTCTGTAAAGATTGATAGATTGTGAGGTATAATGCTACAGTAAGGACGGCAACACTTGACATCAACACCTGCATTTAACTCAAGGACGAATCGAAACATCACGATATGGTAGGCATCCTACCATACAGTACACTGTAGGATTTATACGTCCACTTAACAGATATGAACACGTCACGATTGCTTATCATGAAAAGAGTAGTGGTAATAGAGATCTCGAAGCCCGCTACATGCTTCATTAGGGGCCAGTCTTTTACACATCCGTAAAAATCTTTTTGATGTTTACACAGTTTTGTTTGTTTTCGTTATTGAAGCTGGGCTGTTTAAACGCACTGTTGAGGCTCTCCTCTATAACCATATATTCCGACTTGCTGAGAGATGAGGCGCTGCACGTACGCTTCAGTTCGTCTGACGGTAGGTGTTCACAGCTACTGACATGGAGGTATTGCGCGCTCTCTTCCCCGTCAGTTTCCCGGTGGTAAAAGTAGTTGAAATTAGAGACGATAACGGGAACCGGTAGAGCAATAGTTAACACCCCGGCTATCGCGCACAAAGACCCCACTATTTTACCACCGATGGTCACCGGGTGCATGTCTCCATAACCCACGGTAGTCATGGTGACCACGGCCCACCAGAAGGCATCTGGGATGCTTGTAAAACTGGAGGACGGGTCATCCGCCTCGGCAAAGTAAACCGCGCTGGAAAACAGAATCACTCCTATGAAGAGGAAGAATATGAGCAGGCCAAGCTCTCTCATGCTGGCTTTTAATGTCTGCCCTAGAATCTGAAGTCCTTTAGAGTGACGGGATAGCTTGAAGATGCGGAAGACTCTAACGAGCCTGATGACCCTGAGGATGGCTAGCGACATAGCTTGCTGGCCGCTCCCGTCACTGTCGGCCAGCTCTGTTCCCAAAGTGATGAAGTACGGAAATATAGCCACTATGTCAATTATATTCATTATGTTTTTTGAGAACGTGGTTTTGCTAGGACACGCAAAAAAACGGACAAGCAACTCAAACGAGAACCAGATAATACAAAGGGTCTCTATCACAAAGAAAGGGTCTGAAAACGAACTTGGGACGTAGGGGGCAGTCCCGTTAACTATCTCTGCCACGGTGGCCGGGTCCTTATCATCACGAAATTCCGGTAAGGTCTCTAAACAGAATATAACAATTGAGATTAAAATGACAAGGACTGAGACTATGGCTATTCCTCTGGCTGGACCAGAGCTTTCGGGGTATTCAAACAACAGCCAAACCTGCCTTTGTAATTCATTGTTAGGCAAGGGACGTTCCTCTTCTTTTATGAATCCTTCATCCTCTCGAAATTTTTCCATTGCCTCTTCCCCGAGCTGATAAAATCTAATCTCCTCCGAGAAAATATCAATGGGAACGTTAACAGGTCTCCGAATGCGCCCCCCGGACTGGTAGAAATAGAGAATAGCATCGAAGCTGGGTCGGTTTCTGTCGAAAAAGTACTCGTTCCTCAACGGGTCAAAGTAGCGCATTCTCTTCCTCGGGTCTCCAAGCAAGGTTTTTGGAAACTGGTTGAAAGTTTTAAGTTGAGTTTCGAAGCGCAAGCCTGAGATGTTGATAACCACTCTCTCACGGCATTCGTGTCCGCGCTGGTATCGATCGACTGACAGGTGGGTCGAGAGCGCAGAACACTCTTCCAGCATGTTTTCGATAGTCATGACGCCCTTCTCCGCCTCGCCGTAGCCCGGGTTTTCACCGTTATCCCCCCTGTTCCTTAAAGAGGAGGGTGAGTCGATGAGGTTAAAGTGGTCATCCATACAGGTGGTGTGGCAATGCAGAGTGCGCCGTGCCTCTCCTGACTGCCCGCCCTTGGAGAGCTATTAACCGACAATCAAGCGACGCGTTTTCTCTCTCCCCTCCCCATTCCTTCGTATCCACAGTAAAGTGTTGCCGCCTCACGAAGCGCGCACGGAGGTTTATAAACACATGTCTATTCCCGCCCACGGCGCACATATGTCAGACATACTTCCAGCATCCGCCCAATCGGAAAACAACTTGACACAAACTGAGACACCAGAAGCTCGTGCCATCTCACTTTGTGTCAAACCTATGAGTGCCATAAGGGCGATGACACAGTTCAGAGGCCGTGCAGTCAACAAAACGCTCGAGTATTATCTTTTTTCTTTACAGTTGCACTTTTAACGATCCCACGTAGAAAGTGGAAAGGAAGAACTCGCTTTGTTCCATAGCTCCTTTCTTTAATGTGCAGCTATTCTGTAGCAGGTGTCCTTACCATGCTGCTATCCATGGTGCTGAAATGGTTGCAAGTGTCTTCATTCATTGAATACATTAAACTCTTTAATCATTACTTGTTCACACAAAGTTGTTGAAGTCTCAACTTGTGAATATAACCTACACAAATAGTCTAGCTGAAATTTATCGGGAAGAATATGACATTGTGGAAGTACAAAAATACAGTAAACACATAAAACTTAAATATTGACAGAGTAATGTGTCAATAAGACCTGAACAAAGCAGATGCAAAGATGAAAAAAACGATTTGTCATTTCCTTTTAAATTCCCTCTATTCATGACGTTTCACCCTTAGAATGCCCCCAGCAATCGCCGGAGATGTCACCCCCATCTTGCGTTGGGATTGATGACGAAACGGTAAATCGATGCCATTTATTATTCATGCCAACAGGCCTTATCAAAGGCAGGCTGTCACAGTTGGTGCCACTGGGACATATTAATCTGCGTGCAAACAAGTTCAGCGACAGCTGTAATTTAATCCAACAGAAAGAAGAAACTCCAGGAATTCCACAACATGGGATTATTCCAGATTTTTTTTTTCAAAACAGTTTTTGATACAGGTGTAGGTGTTTCGTAGGCGGCGTTGTAGCGGGGACACTATCTAGCAGGGTAACTGTAGCGGAGCTGCCTTCAGGCAGGTGGCCTCGGGGGAATTACCGTTTTGAGAGGGTTGTAAAACATTCCCCCCCTCAGTCTGCCTGGTAGCTGGGGTGATTTGTTGACTTCGTCTGAATACTAAATCAGTCTCCATAGATACAGTGCCCGGTATTAAAGGTTTGTGCGTCGGCATAGCGTCTGCTTATTGAGTCAGATTAAAATATTTTAGATGATTTAATTAAAAAAATATCCGTTATTTGAAAAATACGATTAAGTATGAATATATGTAATTTTTTTATGTTGAGGAAATCATGGCTGAACATTTGGTTGGATAATGTTAGATAACATACACATAGGGTGTGATATTGTGTGCCATTCGTGGCTCCATGGAAATCTACCACCTCTAGGCTTCTGCAAAACATTGTCAGATTGGTGACTCAGTTTAAAAAAAACACTGTTTTTTGTTTCATGATGTTAAAGGGGTCCTTTTCAAATCAGAAAGGAAAACATCCTCTTAATGGTGAAGGTGAGGCTGTTTTCAATCTCTCCAGTGTTGGCTAAACAAATTGAGAGATGAAAGAAAACACAGAACCCTGGGTAGATGAAACAGGCTCTTTCATTTTCACTGCCATTCTTTATTATTGAATATGTCTGTCTCTTTCTCTCTCTGCCTCTCGCCCCCTTTATCTGTCTCTGTATCTCTATTTATCTGTCCAATTCTTTTCACCCCTGTTCTTCTGTCTTCAAAACACATGCTTAGCCAGTTGTAAATGTATTTTAAATCTGTCATTTTCCCAAGGCCTGTCTCTAACCCTAACCCATGCTGTTGAACTCTCAGACCAGTGCAGGAGTCCATAGCCTGTCTTGTCAGAACCCAAATCAGACTACAATTTTGAAAGGTGAAAATTACAAATGACCTGACAAATTATCCCATGTCGATCTTCAAACCTTTAAAAATAGTAATCCAAACCTCAAATCTCAACCATTCTACTCAGTCATCGTTCGTTCACAATAGCAGATCTCTCCAGGCTGAATGAGCAGGACCTTGGACACTGGCACACGCAAGCAAACAGACCGTGGTCTCTCCTGGGTGACAGACAGAGCAGCTCTCTCCTGTCTGAACGCCAAGGGTGAAGGTCTCTCCCGTCGGAACACGGTCCCTGAGCTTGGCGTTCAGAGGAGAGAGATCGATAGTTAGGGAGAGATCAGGGTCCATCGATCACCTCTGCATAGCCTCAGATCTGTGCCAGCGGAATCATTACTTGTTCTGTGTCCATCTCTGTCCCGCTCACGGGTCAAAGGTCAAGGTCACGAACAGCACTCCAGTTCCTGTTCTAGTCTTGGTGTGTTATTCAGTCTGAGACAAAGATTACGAATCAACTGGTGAAGGGGTGCAGCAGACAGACAGATCACTCTGAACTCAAAACAACTTTTGAACCATCCACATGAAAAACAGGAAGCCATGTTGTGGTGGGTTGGTGTTGTTGTTTAGTTTCATGTTGTTAGGCAGTGGGAGACCTGAGAGGGGTTTACATGACATTTTCTCAATCCTCTTCTTCCTCCTTCATTAGGCTTTGCCGCCACGGTAACAGGACCAGCTGCCACGGCAACATGCAAAACAAGGTTGACACAGATAGCGAGTGGCTGGGGGCTTGGACCCAAACGCCTAAGCAACCTGCACAATGTCACACCACACTTCCACGCACACACACCCATTCATACGATCACAAAAGAGATCTCATAAGGAGAGACACATAATCACCAACACAGAACACACACAGATACAAACACACAGCTCTCATAAGAACACACACGACTCTCACACAGACACAGATCAACACATCAAACACACGCACACACACACACACAGACACAAACCGATGTAAGGAAGTAAAATTAACTGTATCAACACCTTTTCTTGCTGGGTGGATTTCCCAGACACCCACAGCATGATCTCATGAGTGGTGACAGGAGGCTGTTCCAGACATACCGCCCCAGAAGTGATGTGTGACACCCCACATCTTAAGAAATCATTCCACATGACAAGCCCTGCCGCAGCACCTGAAGGTCACCCTGCAGATGGGACACGTGTCGTGGGTAGGGTATCAAGAGAAGACCCCGCTCCTGCCCTTCTTCTCCCCCCATCCTCCCTCTCTCCTCTCCCATCCCCCCTATCTCCTGCCTCCATCCTCCCCTCTCCTCCATCCATCCACCCACCCACCCACCCTCCCCCCACCCCACCAGGAAGAGTGTGTGTGCTGGGTCCTGGTGGGACTCTGTCAAGGTAATGGATTGCTTGGGCTGAGCACAATGCTCCCCAGAGCATCGGGTCAAAGCTTTATGTCTGCGCTGAGCGCAGGGGTCTGAGCCAGGAGACCACGCACGCGGGGCTGGGCACTAATAGCGTCTCTGTAATTGATCGTGGTAGGGGGGCGTTGGGTTGTATATCCAGCCGGGCTGGCTGAAGGGAGGGGAGGTGCAAGGTTAGGCTATAGCTGGGCCGTGTGGAGATAGAGCTTGTCTCGGAGGGCTGCCCCACGCAACAAATGAAAGCACCTCCACTGTGGAAGTGACTGCTAGTACAGTACATCTTCTCATTTGAGGATGTTACATCATATCTTATTCATTCAGCGTCAGTGTTGTCAGCGTGGAGGAGGAGCCTAATCAGAGCGGTCTGCTGTGATGATCAGCGGGACTCTGGCAGACAGACACACGGTCTCCTGAAATGAGAATCACAGACCTGGAGAAGCAGGAGGGCAGGAATGGTGTGAATCACACCGTCTGAGTCGAGAGCCAGAGACCAGGGAGGAGAGAGGAGGGGGAGGAGAGAGGAGGGAGGAGGGAGGAGAGAAGAGACCAGGGAGGAGAGAGGAGAGAGGAAAGAGGAGGGGGAGGAGGGAGGAGGGGGAGGAGGGGGGAGAGAGGAGTAAGAGAAAGAAGAGAGAGAGGCAGGAAAGACGAAAAACTGTCCCAGTTCCAGTTCATGTGTGGGTCTGACAGAGTGAAGGAGCTACAAGTGAAGCCCAGTAATGGAGACGAGAGGAAACTCAATTTGCGGCTGTCATCAGCATAACCAACCCCAGATGGACTGGTGCTCCTCCTGTCCTCCCACTGAGAGGCTGACCTGTGTGCCTCTCGCTCTGATTCAAACTGATTCTTTGCAGTTCTTCTGGCATCAACTTTGGCGACGGCTGGGCAAGAGGGGTGGGGGGGGTGGAGGGGGGACAGGAGATATGGAAAGAAGCACTGTGCATTGCTAAAAGGATCAAATTACAATGAAACTGATCTTTTTTTTTTTTTTTACATGCACATGCAACAGAATCGGTGTAGTTTAGGAAGCTATGCTGGGAGAATTTTACTGGTTCAGTCTCAACACCCAATGGGACATTCAATACCTGGAATAATATTCCGGAATGCTAATGACCACCAGGAAGAGGAGGGAGAAGATCCAAGCGCTGCCACTACAAGAGGAAACCTCTTGCTCTGGTACTTAAGCATGAGAGATGAGCTCCAGCACATTGTTTACAGCCCCCAGCTACCGGCTCCCCTCTTCTCTCACACACACACACACACACACACACACACACACACACACAGAGGCACACACACACACACACGCATGCAAACACACACACTCACCGCATGCATGCAAGCTGTAGCGAAATGAACATATACCCACACTGTGTACACACACACACACAGGTCTCTGTAGTGCCTTTGATCTTTCTTCATTGTGTGTGTACCTGCAGAAAATTGTAAACAGACACACCAAAAGATGTGTTGAACGGAGAGAAATCCCATCAGGATATTTCTTTCCATCGTGCTTTCCCAGGATGCAGAGCAGCAAACCAGAGACGTGAAGCTGAGGAGCCGGACTGCTCACAAAACCAGCCTTACCCTGCCCCGGTGCCTCACAAGACCAGCCTTACCCTGCCCCGGTGCCTCACAAGACCAGCCTTACCCTGCCCCGGTGCCTCACAAGACCAGCCTTACCCTGCCCCGGTGCCTCACAAGACCAGCCTCACCATGCCCCGGTGCCTCACAAGACCAGCCTTACCCTGCCCCGGTGCCTCACAAGACCAGCCTTACCCTGCCCCGGTGCCTCACAAGACCAGCCTTACCCTGCCCCGGTGCCTCACAAGACCAGCCTTACCCTGCCCCAGTGCCTCACAAGACCAGCCTCACCCTGCCCCGGTGCCTCACAAGACCAGCCTTACCCTGCCCCGGTGCCTCACAAGACCAGCCTTACCCTGCCCCGGTGCCTCACAAGACAGATCAAACTTAATTTGCACGGCCATTTTACAAGTTTTTTGTCGCAGGTCTCCAACCCTGTTCCTGAAGAATTACCTGCATGTTGGTTTTTGCTCTAACCACAAGTATTTGACCTGATTCAACACTAGGAACCTGATCAGCTAATTATTATTAAATTACATTACAATAGATACCGTAAACCTCACATTGTCATGTGAATGGGCTAACGTCACTGCTATGAAACAGAAGAGGATACAGATAAGGACTTGCTGTGGCAACGCAGCAGAAACAAACAAACAAGCCGAGTATTGATTGTGTGGCGTGAGCCTGCTGTTACATAACTGCTGCTCTGTGTGCACTGACTGCAGCCAGAGCGCAGACCACTCACAACCCATCATCCAGTACTGCTGTCATCTCAGTGATCTCCACCACACACAACCTCACTCGTACACCCACTTACACTCCCCCCCACAACAACAATGCCCCCCCCCCACACACACACCGAAACACACACCCACCCTCTGCTGGATCCTGGAGCAGAGACATCCTGTAAACAGAGAGCTTCTGTTGGTCGTGCACGTCCGGGAGAGTTCCTGAGGCAATACCATTCCCAGCATGCACCCTGGCGTTGAAATATTTACCGCCAGGCAGAGCTGCCAGCCCGGCAGACATCCAGGTCAGTGCAGATGATTGGAGAGCCTGCTGCCGGGAAAACACCCCCTGCACAGGGGGTGTTTCCAGAGAGACAGGCTGGCAGAGAGACAGGCTGGCAGAGAGACAGACATGCATAGAGACAGACATGCAGAGAGACAGTCAGGCAGAGAGACAGTCAGGCAGAGAGACAGACATGCAGAGAGACAGACATGCAGAGAGACAGTCAGATAGAGAGACAGTCAGGCAGAGAGACAGTCTGGCAGAGAGACAGTCTGGCAGAGAGACAGACATGCAGAGAGACAGACTGGCAGAGAGACAGGCTGGCAGAGAGACAGACATGCAGAGAGACAGACATGCAGAGAGACAGGCTGGCAGAGAGACAGACATGCAGAGAGACAGACATGCAGAGAGACAGTCAGACAGAGAGACAGTCAGGCAGAGAGACAGTCTGGCAGAGAGACAGTCTGGCAGAGAGACAGACATGCAGAGAGACAGGCTGGCAGAAAGACAGGCTGGCAGGGAGACAGGCTGGCAGAGAGACAGGCTGGCAGAGAGACAGACATGCAGAGAGACAGACATGCAGAGAGACAGGCTGGCAGAGAGACAGGCTGGCAGAAAGACAGGCTGGCAGGGAGACAGGCTGGCAGAGAGACAGGTTGGCAGAAAGACAGGCTGGCAGAGAGACAGGCTGGCAGAAAGACAGGCTGGCAGAAAGACAGGCTGGCAGGGAGACAGGCTGGTAGGGAGACAGGCTGGCAGAGAGACAGACACGCAGAGAGACAGACATGCAGAGAGACAATCAGGCAGAGAGAAGGACATGCAGACAGACAGACATGCAGAGAGACAGACATCCAGAGAGACAGTCAGGCAGAGAGACAGTCAGGCAGAGAGACAGACATGCAGAGAGACAGACATACAGAGAGACAGTCAGACAGAGAGACAGTCAGGCAGAGAGACAGTCTGGCAGAGAGACAGTCTGGCAGAAAGACAGACATGCAGAGAGACAGTCAGGCAGAGAGACAGGCTGGCAGAAAGACAGGCTGGCAGGGAGACAGGCTGGCAGAGAGACAGACATGCAGAGAGACAGGCTGGCAGAGAGACAGGCTGGCAGGGAGACAGGCTGGCAGGGAGACAGATTGGCAGAGAGACAGGCTGGCAGAGAGACAGACATGCAGAGAGACAGGCTGGCAGAGAGACAGGCTGGCAGGGAGACACGCTGGCAGAGAGACAGACATGCAGAGAGACAGACAGGCAGAGAGACAGTCAGGCAGGAAACCCCAAAGTGGCAGAACAATGAATCATTTTAGAATTCAAACTAAAACAAACAAAGCTGAACATATGATTAGACTTCAAAGCCTGAGTCCTCATTAAATATTGTCTCTTTGAAGAGATTCTGGCAGTCCAGCATGTGAGAACACAGATGCATCTCACCAACAACACACACTCTCTCTTTCTCACACACTCTCTCTCACTCACTTGCTCTTTTTCTCGCTGTCTCTCTCTCCCTCTGCAATTCCACTAATTACACACAAATTATGCAAATGTATTTGTATTGGCCTGTCCTATGTCTCTTTTCAGTCAGTGCCAATCCGTAACTACAGTTGTGGCATGTTTAATTATACCTGCTGATCATCATAACCACATGCTGTGCGTGAGCTTCACAGCTGAGGAAACCTGGTTGGGTTTAACCATCCTGGTAAACTGGAGAAATCCTGCGGCTCTCCCAATCAGGAAGGGCAGGCTTGACATTTTGAACGTCACAGAAAGAACCGGTGAAAAAAACGTCATCACAATCCGGACGCTGTGATTCTGAAGCACTGCATCTGTGTTCCAAAGAAATTTAGGTCAATTACAACCGAGCGGAAAGAAACAGGTCAATAATTTCATTTTTGTATTTGGGGACTCTTTCCACCACGTCTCAAGGGGCAGAGTGACGAGGAGGAGGAGAAGTTGAGTTTCTGTACAAGCTGAACGTGTTTTAAGTTTTCAAGTTTATTTATCAAAATAAAAACAGGTAGCCTATTGGAAGTCTTTAGTCCTGCTTCCCTTTCCTTACGGCCTGACAGTTTCCTTGCGGCCTGTCTAAACCTATAGCATAAATCATCTAAACCTACAAAGTCCTAAATGCATATGAGCTACTATTCTTATCAACAATGTAGGTTAGTGTAACAGAAACTAGAGAGGGTACAATTTCTGGGGTTCTGTTGGTTGCGGTTCAAACCTGTTGTTTAAACTAATTTCAAAAAATCTGAGAAGTAAACAAAAAAAAGTTCTGAAAAAAGGTTTGCTAACTTTTGCTAGAAAATAGCAGACATCTCCATATTATCTCAGGTTGTTCATTGTGACCAAAAGAACACAGAAAATAACACACATGATGGCAGGACAGACCCGTTGCATGTTAGGGGAGGGGGTGCACATTATATCAGGTGAAAAAACGGCCTGATATAATGTGTATCCCCTCTGTAACTTTTGCTAGAAAAGAGCAACTTCAGTATCTTGTCCAATACCAGTAGTAGTTCAACAAAAATGGTAAAAGGAAAACCTTTCATTGAAGAAGGGAGAGTTTTTTTTTAAAGGAAGTTTACTTTTCCGTCCAGCGACTGCTGTCTGATGACATCAGCTAACCGTAGAGGAACACAGCAGGCAGATGCTAACATCTGGAAGAGCCCCCATGTTGAATAGATAAGAATCTTAGGGCGGATTTGGGACGGGAGCGAATAAGGGTTAAGACTGAAGGATTGGCAGGGTGACGACCTGGAGACTTGCAACTGTGTCTGTCAAGCAGAGCGCCAGATATCTGTGATGTGGTCAAAACATATGAAAAACACCAAAAAATACAGTAAACATCTATCACAACTTACAGCAGTGTGGCTTTATTGGTCTACGATACTTTAAACTGCAGACATTACAAAACCCCTTGCTTGTGCATCGTTAGATTTGTGATGGTCATATTTCCTTCCTTTGAGGTTTTTCACAAACCTCACTAAATAAAAATGTATCATAAAAAAAATATATATATATAATAGTCAAAGTGTTGTGCATGAGAGTAGAGTTCAGGTGTGTGTGCGGCTTGTTCCTCAGGACTGGAGTCTCCTGCTGGAGGGGAATCACTGCTCTGTCACTGAGGCAGCTGTGACCAGGCATGCTGAACAGGAGCTCTGTTTAAACTGAACACACACACACACACACACCACCTACACCATCCTCCCTCCTCCCTCCTCCAACACACAAACACACACACCAACACCGCCATTCTCCCCAGGCATACACACACAAACACACACACAAATCTCCCTTCAATCTCTCACACACAGGCCTATGCACGTACCACATTTTAACACCTCCCACCACACACACTACTCCCTATCCTCCCCACTCACTCACACACACACTCACTCACACACACACACACACACACACACATCAGTGCTTAACCCCCCCCCCCCACACACACACACATCAGTGCTTAACCCCCCCACACACACACAAACACATCAGTGCTTAACCCCCCCCCCCCCATACACACACACCATCACCATACCCACCACTCACACACACACACATCACTGCTTAACCCCCCCCCCCATACACACACACCATCACCATGCCCACCACTCACACACACACTCACACACACACACATCAGTGCTTAACCCCCCCCCCATACACACACACCATCACCATGCCCACCACTCACACACACACACATCACTGCTTAACCCCCCCATACACACACACCATCACCATGCCCACCACTCACACACACACACATCACTGCTTAACCCCCCCATACACACACACCATCACCATGCCCACCACTCACACACACACACACACACACACAGGCAAGGCCACTTGTACACATGTTCAAACCATTAGCTTACTGGGCTAAACGTGTCACATTCCATATTAATCACGTCAGTCTTCAGCCGCGGGCCTCTAAACACAAACCAACACAAGCAACTGGACTCAGTCACAGCTCCCAGCTCGGCAAGGCCAGAACTCATCCTACCCTGTCTCTGTGGGCAATTGCCTTAGCTCAGTGATTTATTAAGAGAATATGACTCCAGCTCCAGATGGGACCAGGGTGTAAATATAGGGACCCTTCAGAGG